>NC_060139.1:932300267-932602270 GCF_021461385.2 Schistocerca piceifrons | reverse complement strand
GGAGCCATTCGAGAACCATTGTGTTCACGTCCTCATCGTTAGAAAAACCTGCGATTACTGAGAATCAGTTCCTCGATTGCTTGGAGGTCGTCGTCTGTAGTCGATGTCGATCGCCTTCCTTCTCTATGAGGATACCCACGTCTGTGCGGACTCGGTAAAATTGTTGCCACTATTTCACTACGGCTGGACGTGACATTGTATTTGGATCACATACCGCCAGAATTACACGGAAAGTCCGTGTGCGAGTTAGACGTTGTAATCACAAGAATCATACTGCCCACGTGCTTCAGCTTTGGAGTACACATCCAGTTGCCGCGCCATTTCACTCCCAGAAGTAATGCACCTGTTAAACGTTCCGTAGCAGAACTGTGTCTGCAGGAAAGCCAGAACACGTACTGTCTTCTCACAGTGCGTCACACTTGCTGCGCAATGGTCTCATAACGGGATGACATATGTAAATTACTTTTTGAAGTCCCTTCGTACATCAGTTGTAAGGATGATTCCTTCTGCATCTACATACGTACTCCGCAAGCCCCAGTACGGTGCATGGCGGAGCATACCCTCTATCAAAACCCGTCGTTTCCTTTCCTGTTCCTCTCGCAGATAGAGCGAGAGGAAAACGACTGTCTGTATGCCTCCGTATGAGGCCTAATTTCACGTATCTTATCTTCGTGATCCCTACGCGAAACATATGTTGGAGGCAGTAGGATCGTTCTGCAGTCAGCTTCAAATTCCAGTTCTCTAAACTTCCTCAACAATGTTCTTAAATGAGTGTCTTCTTGCCTCGAGGGACGCTCACTAGAGCACCCGAAGCATACTCGTAACGTTGCATGCTGATCGAACCTACCGGTAACAAATCTAGCAGATATCCTCTGAATTGCTTCGATATCTTCTTTCAATACGAGCTGGTGCGGGTCCCAAACACTCAAGCAGTACTCAAGAATAAGTCACACTAGTGTTCTATACGTGGTCTCCTTTACAGATGAACCACACTTTCCCAAAATTCTCCCAATAAACCGAAGTGGACCATTCACCGTCCCTACCACAGTTCTCTCATGCTCGTTCCATTTTTTACTCCCTGACATTTAAACGACGTGACTGTGTCAATCAGAACACTACTAATGCTGTATCCTAGCATCACTGGTTTGTTTATGCTGCTCATCCGCATTAACTTACTTTTTCTACATTAAGAGCCAGCTTCCGTTCGTCACATCAACTACTAATTTAGTCTAGGTCATCTTGTACCAAACTACAGTCACTTACCTCCGACACCTTCTTGTTCACCGTACCATCATTAGCGAACAACCGTAGATAGTTGCCCACCGTGTGTCCCAGTTTATTTTTGTGTGTAGAAAATAGCAACGGTCCTATCACTTCCCTGGGGCACTCCTGATATTGCTCCTGTCTCCTACGAACACCCGCCATCGAGGACAAAATACAAAGTTCTATTCTTAAGAAGTCTTCGAGCTAGTCACATATCTGGGAGCCCATTCCATACCCACATACCTTTGTTAACAGTCTGCAGTGGAGTACCGTGTCGAATGCTCTTCCGAAATCTATAAATATGGAATCTGCTGAAAACAATTTGGATGCCAAATGCATAATTGTTTTTAGTTATAGCATCGAAACGAAATAGTATCAATATGCTAACTTGTAAGCAATAGCGCTATAATCATAATAAAAACAAACATCAGTTCAAAAAATGGTTCAAATGGCTCTGAGCACTATGGGACTTAACAGCTATGGTCATCAGTCCCCTAGAACTTAGAACTACTTAAACCTAACTAACCTAAGGACAGCACACAACACCCAGGCATCACGAGGCAGAGAAAATCCCTGACCCCGCCGGGAATCGAACCCGGGAACCTGTGCGTGGGAAGCGTGAACGCTACCGCACGACCACGAGCTGCGGACCATCAGTTGATTGAGTCGTTAGTTTATGGTACGACATGGTCCAGATTTCATGATTAAAACTATAGTGGACTGCTGAATTTTGGACATGGTGACTGATGAAGATTGCACAAGATACGTTACAACAATACCTGAAAAAGGAATAAGTTATGACATTTTTCTTTAATCCATTTCACTGTTTCATGGTACTCTCAGTTTCCAAAATTTTGTTAATCATTCGATCGCTACATTGTATTTAATCAGCAGTTGAATGCTAATGAGATTGTGCTCTACAGGGGAAAAAAATTCAGGTCGATAAATTCTCGAAAAGAAAATTAATTTATCAGTCTGAAATCTTTTGACTGTAGGGTGCCATGACAATTAAAGCACCCAAACTCGATTAATATGTCTCCTATAATAAATACAGCGATCTGGTGATGAACAAAATGTTCGAAACAGGTAAAGGCAAGAAACGTGTTAAAGTAAAATCATATGAAATTAATATAGTTTCACCATGTTATTGATTATGCTTTCCTTAGCACATTATGCATAGTGTTGGCGATTTTTGTGTAATTAGAGATCATATACCCTGTAAAAATTGCGGTAATGTTTATCTGTCGTTTAGAGTACGTCAGAGTCTACAACCCTCATAAGTATTACAGAAACTTTCTCGGTACTCGAAAACCTACGAACATATATCGAAAAGCAAAACATTATGGCCATGGCCCGCTGCAAGACTGAATGCCGCATGCTGGCGTTGGCCCACGTGACGCTACAATGGAAGTAAATAAACGCAGCAGAGACGAGTGGGCATAATTCTATCGGCGATATGGGTTGCAAAATTGGAAATCCACTGACATGAGCGACCCTGACAAAGGGCAATTACTTATTGTCCGGAGTCTGGGCACGAACGTCTCGTAAATGGCGAAGTTGGTCGGCTGTCCGTGTCCTGCTGTCGTGAGCATTTGTGGAAAGGGACTGAAGGATGCTGAAACGACGAACAGACGAGAAGATGTTGAGCGTCCACGCCTCGTCACAGAACGTAACGCGAGACTGGCGACCAGTGGCAGATACTGGTACAGACACAAGTGTTTCGGAGCACGCCGTTCGGCGCACATTGCTGAACATAGCGCTCTCATGGTGACCCACTCAACTAGGACTGCTGTGGACCGTGGATTAATGGAAATGTGTCGCCTGACCGGGTGAATCACGTTTATTCTTACACGAGGGCAACGGTCGTGTCCGGATAGGCCGTCATGCAGAAGAACGACTGCTCGACATATGAGGGAGCAGGCCAGTGGGACAAGTATTAAGCTACGGGGGTGTGACGGTACGTCACATAAATATTGACATTTTTATCGTTTGTAAACAGTGTGTGAAGTGTTAAGGGTGAAGTAAGAATTATTTGTAAACCCTTAAATATTTTATGAACATAATTAGTATAAAAGATACAGTTAATTTTCTTGGAACAACTGATATGCAGCGATAATTTAAAATTAGCATCTTTATTTAAACATGTCTATGAAAATAAAAAAGGATCGTAAAGAGACGCATTTGTACGGCCGAGGAGGAAGGACGTACTTTATGGTACTCACACTGTTTTGTTTCGCGATGCGGAAGGCAGCCATTGAGCGGCTACACATATTTTATGTAAGTTATTCGGTATTCTGCTAAAATAAACTAATTATTGTTATCACAACATGAATTTCTTCGTAATAGTTTTCACCACAAATGGTCGCAGCGGCTAGTTACTTTTAATAAGCATTTTTTCAGTAATTTGCGCTGCGGAAAGCTCATCTTCCGATGCAGCCTCTGGTCGGCCATTACGAGCCGAAGTATTAATTTATTTTTCAAAGTGTTAATAGTAACTGAAAATGCGAGAGATTTAGTAGTAAGAACCTATCTAAATTGCAACAGATAATTAATTTACGTTAAAGCTCATTTTTTTAAATTATACAGATTCCATGAGTTCAGTAAGTTTTATCTTGGCCGCTCCACGGCAACAATCGAAATTCTATCGAGCATTGCTTTGCAATCAATAAATAGAAATTAACAAAATTACATTCAGTTTGGTTAACGGCAACTATATTTTAGTCATCATGTCCAAAATCTAAAGTTGGTACATGAATAACAGCGACCCTTAAAGAACCCATTTCATATTTACCTATGCACGTAAGTAAAAGTGATAAGAAAAAATAATATTCCTGAGAGAAAGAATCATGTATATATAATAACGTAACAGGGAACATTCACCTGAGCTACCACGGACCTTTGGTAGTAATCGACAGTAATTGATAGAAGAGGATATTGGTCGAATCACCACCAAAAATGGATGAACTGTTAACTTGTAACTGTCAGCTTCCTTACAAGATCAACGAATACCAGTTTCATCCCGCCAGCCATAATCGACGGGACCCTCCAGAGTCCAGCTGCGTGCTATGAGGGGTTTCGAAAAGTAATGCAACAGTTTTTTTCTGAAAAGTGGTTGATTTTTTAAGGATTTCAATACACCTTACAATTCCCCACTGTTTTGGGTTCAAAACACTATTTTTCAATATAATCTCTGTTCAGTGCGAAGGTCTACGCCACCTTACTGGGAAGACCTGTAGGACCTCGGAGCCATCGTCTTGATGCATCAACAACCTCCCCCATTACCTATATATGATTTCCGCGAAGTGCATCCTTAATTCCGCCAAACCGATGGAAGTCTTTTCTTACGTGGGGGAGGGGGGGGACCCAGCTGGCATACACCTTTCAGTACCTGGAATACACCTTTCAGTACCCAAACATGTCGATGAGTGTGTCAGCACTGTCAACAGAGATGTCCAGTTGTGCAGCGAGCTGTTTGATTCTGATTCCTTGGGTCACCTCCAATGAGAGTCCGCACGTTCCAACATTGCAGGAGCCACACCTACGTGTGGCCGATCGGCACGCTGTGGATCGACCCGTTTCTCGTGGCCTTGTTGCGATGATGACAAATGCCTCGCCCAAACACTCACCGTGCTTTTATTCACTGCCAGGTCTCAATACACATTCTGTATGTGCCTATGAATATGTGTGATGCTCTGGTTTCCCTACAAACGATAATGACAGCTCTCTGCTTGGAATGTACCTCCTTTACAGACGCCATTTTGAAGGCTACGCGTAGCACCACCACCTATGGGAACTTTGTAAAACTATAGGAAATTCTACGATGTCCCATAACAAATTCTGAATTTTTTCAACCGAAATTGCTCGAGAAACAAACGTGTTGCATTACTTACTGAAGCCCACTCGTGGCCGAGCGGTTCTAGGCGCTACAGTCTGGAACCGTGCGACCGCTACAGTCGCAGGTTCGAATCCTGCCTCGGGCATGAATGTGTGTGATGTCCTTAGGTTTCAGTAGTTCTAAGTTCTAGGGGACTGATGACCTCAGAAGTTAAGTCCCATAGTGCTCAGAGCCAACCAAGCCCACTCGCAAAATTCCGCCATCATCCATAGCCTTACCTGACGAACTGATAGAAAGTTCTCACTGACACAAAATTACATACTAGACATTCTTTACTTAATTTTGAAAAGTTACTGGTATATCCGTTGTCGTGTCTATCGCTAACAGTCCATTACCTGTTTAATATTATTTTGTCTAACAGTCGTGTCATTCTTCCCAGAAAATTTTATAGTCAATGTGACAATAAACTAAACTAAACTCCGTCCTAACAGGCCTTGAAAGTCCCAACGGGACCGACTGGCCGCCGTGTCATCCTCAGCGCACAGGTGTCACTGGATGCAGATATAGAGGGGTATGTTGTCAGCAAAATGGTTCAAATGGCTCTCAGCACTATGGGACTTAACATCTGTGGTCATCAGTCCCCTAGAAATTAGAACTACTTAAACCTAACTAACCTAAGGACATCACACACATACATGCCCGAGGCAGGATTCGAACCTGCGTCCGTAGAGGTCACGTGTTTCCAGACTGAAGCGTCTAGAACCGCCCGGCCACACCGGCCGGCTGTTGTCAGCACACCGCCCTCCCGGCCGTATGTCAGTTTACGAGACCGGAGCCGCTACTTCTCAATCAAGTAGCTCCTCAGTTTGCCTCACAAGACCGGAAATGCGACAATTACTCTAAATTATTTAAAACAATTTCTAAAATTATCGGACTCTATGTTTCGTTATTATAATTAATTGAAAATTTGAAGTGATAAAACTTTATGTCCGTTATTACTTGGCATACGCAAGAACCTACTATAATATCCACCTTATTGCTGATTGGCCGTGAGCCGTTGACAATATACTAAACAAAATGGACGGCTGATTAGCACGCTTGTTGTTGTTTATGTTCATGTTTTGCCAATTGTTTATCCTTACATGGGAATATTGAGACAAGTGCCATTGAACTTTAGGATGCTTGAAATTTCTTTATGTCTCAGTACTTGCGCCAAATGTTAATCAGTATCTAATGTAGGGTAATTTCCTGAATTCTGAGTATTCTATTTTAGTAAATAACGAATTTTGCTGGCACGGTAGCTCAGCGTGTTCGATCAGAGAGCTGGTTGTCATCTGTAGGAAATAACTGAATAATCGAATCAGTCATCAACTTAAACGGATACCATGTGACGTCCGCCCAGACCAAGTGCAACGAACAATACCGAAGAAAACGAAAAGAAGTAAAAAGAAAAACAAAAGTGGTCAGCGTGACAAACTGTCATGCCAAGGGGTCCGGGTTCGACTCCCGGCAGGGTCGGAGATTTTCTCCGCTCAGGGACTAGGTGTTGTGTTGTCCTAGTCATCATATCATCCCCATCGACACGCAAGTCGCCAAAGTGGTTGAAAATACTTTCACCAGGCGACTGCCCTACCGGACGGGAGGCCCTACCCACACGACATTTCAATTGGGAAAGGAAAGGTGGTCGGTATACAAAACAAACATTAAAGGAAGTCCTATCATTGTTAGTGACCCAAGGTCAAATTAAATGATTTCATGATTAACAATTTTTTAAAAAAATACGCTGCAGCCATTTAGCCAAATGTGGGGTCGTTACCTGTTCAGATTTCACATTATCCCGTAGGCGATCGTATACTGCCTGGATGTGATCAGTACTTTGGCATATGGGTATCGCCCTAGCCCACCACACACTGCTACTCATTTTGAGTGGAATTTGTGTGTGTGTGGTTTGAAGTTTTCGGGCGCTAAACATTGAGTGGAATTTATTAGTATTTTACCTGCCTGACAGTCTTCTATAGGTAATTTGTTTTTATTAGCTTTCCACGTTATTTTATGTTAGTTGTCCACTACTTCACGAAAAATTGCTGACGATGAACGCTGGGTCATCTCATTCTCTTTTTCCTCGATAGGAACATGATCTGATTTTTTTTATTCATCCGGTTTACACTTTTCAATTTAGTTCTTGCCTTACTTGAGTCTTTGTCTATCAGTCTGTACACATTGCATCTGATGATCAGAGATGTCAATAAACCCGCGCAAAGATGTAAAGAATCATGCATGAGCAGTGGCTGACGGAGGGGTCCGACACCCGATCAGTTCCAGTCATTCCACCAGGAAGGAGGTACAGGACTCGTGTTGTCTGTAGTTCAACCATGCCAATGCCGTAGTTCGATCTCGTCCGCATTGTTACTTTGTGCCAGGAAGGTCTCTCAACAAGGAAGGTGTCCAGGCTTCCCGGAATGAACCAAAGTGATGTTGTTCGGACATGGAGGAGATACAGAGAGACAGGAACTGTCGATGACATGACTCGCTCAGGCCGCCCAAGGGCTATTACTGCAGAGGATGATCGCTACCTACGGATTATGGCTCGGAGGAACCCTGACAGCAACGCCACCATGTTGAATAACATTTTTCGTGCAGCCACAGGACGTTGTGTTACAACTCAGACTGTGCGCAACTGGCTGCGTGATGCGCAACTTCACTTCCGACGTCTATGACGAGGTCCATCTTTGCAACCACGACACCATGCAGCGCGGTACAGATGAATCCAACAACATGCTGAATGGACCACTCAGGACTGGCATCACGTTCCCTTCACCGAAGAGTGTCACCTAAGCCTTCAACCAGTCAGTCGCAGGAGAGTGTTTGGAGGCAACCTGGTCAGGCTGAACGCGTTAAACACACTGTCCAGCAAGTGCAGTAAGGTGGTGGTTCTTTGCTGTTTTAGGGAGGCATTATGAGGGACCGACGTACACCGCTGGTGGTCACGGAAGGCGCCGTAATGGCTGTACGATACCTGAATGCCACCCTCCGACCGACAGTGCAGCCATATTGGCAGCACTTTGGCGAGGCATTCGTCTTCATGGAGAGAATTCACGTCCCAATCGTACACATCTTGTGAATGACTTCCTTCAGGATAACGACATCGTTCTACTAGAGTGGCCAGCATGTTGTCCAGGCATAAATCCTATAGAACACGCCTGGGATAGATTGAAAAGGGCTTTATGGACGACATGACCCACCAACCATTCTGAGGGATCTACGCCGATTTGCCGTTGAGGAGTGGGACAATCTGGACCAACAGTGCCTTGATCAACTTGTGGATAGTATGCCACGACGAATATAGGCATACATGAACGCAAGAGGACGTGCTACTAGGTTATGAGGTAACGCTGTGTACAGCAATCTGGACCAACACCTCTGAAGGTCTCGCGGTAAGGTGGTACAACATGCAATGTGTGGTTTTCATGAGCAATAAAAAGGAAGGAAATGATATTTACCTTGATCGATATTCCAGTTTTCTGTACAGGTTCCGGAACGCTCGGAACCGAGGTGATGAAAACCTTTTTTTTTTTGTGTGTGTATAGTACTATTTTATGTCAACACTTACATTCGCGCTCAAATCTAACTTTTACAAATGATTCGACCAACCAGTTTTGTTACAAATCTTTATTGCTAATCAGTGCTTTGATGTTTTACATTGACCTGACTACATCGAGCTCCGCATAGGAGTGGCAAAAGCATTGCGTAACAGTTCCAAGGTTTATTGCACTACGAGAAAGCACCATTAATAACCCGTTTTGAGGAAACAAAGTACTTCTTTCATCGTTGCGCTCTGCAGTTGAGTTAAAAGTCTGACGCTACAGCCCACCAAGGACGTGGCATTTCTCACACAGGTGCTGATAAGATAGCCACTTTCCGAGACGAGACTACAGGGTGTTACAAAAAGGTACGGCCAAACTTTCAGGAAACATTCCTCACACACAAATAAAGAAAAGATTTTATGTGGACATGTGTCCGGAAACGCTTAATTTCCATGTTAGAGCTCATTTTAGTTTCGTCAGTATGTTCTTCCACCTACGCTCAATGGAGCACGTTATCATGATTTCATACGGGATACTCTACCTGTGCTGCTAGAACATGTGCCTTTACAAGTACGACACAACATGTGGTTCATGCACGATGGAGCTCCTGCACATTTCAGTCGAAGTGTTCGTACGCTTCTCAACAACACATTCGGTGACCGATGGATTGGTAGAGGCGGACCAATTCCATGGTTTCCACGCTCTCCTGACCTCAACCTTCTTGACTTTCATTTATGGGGGCATTTGAAAGCTCTTGTCTACGCAACCCCGGTACCAAATGTAGAGACTCTTCGTGCTCGTATTGTGGACGGCTGTGATACAATACGCCATTCTCCAGGGCTGCATCAGCGCATCAGGGATTCCATGCGACGGAGGGTGGATGCATGCATCCTCGCTAACGGAGGACATTTTGAACATTTCCTATAACAAAGTGTTTGAAGTCACGCTGGTACGTTCTGTTGCTGTGTGTTTCCATTCCATGATTAATGTGATTTGAAGAGAAGTAATAAAATGAGCTCTAACATGGAAAGTAAGCGTTTCCGGACACGTGTCCACATAACATATTTTCTTTCTTTGTGTGTGAGGATTGTTTCCTCAAAGTTTGGCCGTACCTTTTTGTAACACCCTGTATATGCACAACGCAGTATCCCTCCACCTGAATGAACTGTTCTGCGTTGGAAATGTCTGTTTTTGAGATGTTTATTGACAAGCGAAGATTTACTTTAAAATAAAGCCAAAAATATTTCGGAACGCCATGAAGTTCAATACAATCAGTTGTGTTTACGTCTTAAAACTCAGATGAAACAATGACGGTGACGGAAACCCCATCACCACAATTTGACTTGAATTATTGGAGAAGAACCAGAGAGTCATGTGGTGCATTTGCGAAGAACGCGGCGCAAATCCCCGTTCGTGCATCCACAGTTGGTTTTTTTCCGTACTTCCCCAAATAATTTAAGACGAATTCCAGGACGATCCCTTTAAGAATACTAAGGTCGATTCGTCTTCATGCACGTCCAATCAGAGCTCGGGCTTCGTCTGTAATGACTGCGACGTCGACGGGGAATCTTGCTGCTATTTGATAACTCTTCCCTGGTCACAGTCGCTCAGATGACGACTTGTAGCCATCATCCACTGTGAATATTTGATACTGATTCCGCCTACGACAGTTTTCTATGAATACGCCATAGAGGATGAACCAGCAGGGCGTCCTTGGGAAATGATCCCACCCGCCGCTCTTGCTTCTTGAAAAAATGGTTCAGATGGCTCTGAGCACTATGGGACTTAACTTCTAAGGTCATCAGTCCCCTAGAAATTAGAACTACTTAAACCTAACTAACCTAAGGACATCACACACATCCATGCCCGTGGCAGGATTCGAACCTGCGACCGTAGCGGTCGCGCGGTTACAGACTTTAGCGCCTAGAACCGCTCGGTCACCCAGGACGGCTCTCTTGCTTCTACCGCTAGGTCCAACCACTACTTTACCAATGAATTCGATAGGTGCACAGTTCTAACGCAGACAACGAATATGAAAGCTGTTGCCTGGTGTGTGTCAAACTCTGTAATACCAGTACAAGGACGTGGATGATCTTAGAGCAGATGAAAATCGTCGTGACAGGTTTTTTTTTTTTTTTTTTTTTTTTAGCGTATCCTTTTCTTACTCGGAAACTTGCCACTACAATCGGGTCATTGGTATTTATTGAAAGCATGACTCATGTTTTTTAGACATACAGTGTATTTGGAGGACATACATGACGTTACGTTGCGAAACATAATGTCCTCTGTGAATTTCCCTCTGATGTACACGGGGAATCTATTCAGTAACGGAACGTCTAAATTACTTATGAAGAAACACTCGAATCGCAGAATATCATTTATTTAAAATGACCGGTTTCGGCACGTACAGTGGGCCATCTTCAGACTGGTTGCGGTATAAAGATTATAAAAGTGCTAGATGATTAGGGAAGTCAATCCTGCATAAAATGTACAAAGTTTAAACTGAAGACGCGTGATGTTTTACCCATCTGCCGGAGCTTTCGACGTGCTGGGCAGTTGCGTTTCGTGAAAACGATTAGTTTGATCTTTGTAGATTTTATGCAAGACTGACTTCCCTAATTACCATCCACTTTTATAATCTTTATAGAGCAATCAATCTGAAGATGGCCTACTGCGTGTGCCGAAACCGGTCACTTTAAATGAATGATATTTTGCAATCGAGACGGTTCCTTCATAAGTAATTATCACAAGAAAGATCGCAGACACGTCCAACCATGTTGGTTAATATCACGAGCATCTAATACTTACTACCTAGATCCATAGCACGATCTCTCTAAGTATGCTGCTTGGACTCCAATGAAAGATGTTACTTTTCCAACTTTCTCTTCAAATATCTTACAGTTTCGCTGAATTTTCTCATTATGAGAGATCTGAAGGGCGATCACGCACAAGATTTCAAGTGGATAATGTGCTATTTTTGCCCACGTGACATCTCGTGCGGGAGGTCAGCGTGAAGTGAACATGTTTTACAACTAAAGATTTTAATATCTGAAATTAACAGCATAGTCTTTTTCAACCGGTTGTCTTAAATAAAATAAAAAATATTTTATGCGATCTTGGCTGTTGAATGGTTTTCACAGTTTTGCACTATCTAAAAAAAGATGTAAACGAGAGGACGCCATCACCCGTTATTATCACGATTGACTTAAAACACTACAGTGGATAGTTTCATTTAATAAATATAGAAATTTTGCAAATGCTATATGTTAAGACGCCAGAAAATAATGTCATTAATACAAGTCACTAGGGAATCTATAGCTGACAAGGGGTAGTGTGGTTATAAAGTGTGTCCCAGGAGGAATGGATAGTAGTCAGGGACACGAGAGACAAAAATCTTCGTATGGACGTATGCCCGATTCCGAACAGTTTTCGAGATAGAACACATTTTATGTAAATTTGTTTTTGGACTAGTAGCGCGCACTTATGTGTCTTATCCACCTAACCTATTTGACGTTGTATTGTAGCCCAACTTGCCTCGTTACTTTCAACTTCTTTTCTCGAGATGTCTTTCTGTCATTAAACTGGCCCGCTGAATGCTGAGTTGTCCATGTTGTGTTTTGAGTAAAGTGGTGGGAGGGACTGAGAGTGAATGAGAGAGAAGGATCCATTGGCTCTTTGTACACGGCCCTGGATAAAATGTCACACGTCTACACTAAAGAAGAATTTGTAGGTACGGTGTATGTTTACTGCTTCTGCTGCTGTGAAAGAACACCGCCGCCGCTCACCGACACGTCGAATCCCTGAAAGTAGTCTACTAGAGATTTGAGCACATTGCGTGAAACAGGTGTTCTTCCAAGTAACAATTTTTCTTCTGAACGTGTTGCTCAACAGCCTGCGTATAGGAACAGCAACACATTGTTGAAACGGTTCAGCGCAGTCCTAGTACCAGCACACAGCGACTTTCTGCCTCCTGAATGTGTTTAAAAATGTATTTTTCGACTGATACTTTGTAAAACGCATGTTGTAACGTTTACTAACTGTTGTACAGGTATACATGTGGAAACCCTTCATGTATTGAACAATGTAGAAAATAAATAACAGTTTAAGTGATGATTCAAAAGGTGGATACAATTTCAGTTGCCTATATTTCCTGCAAAATACATTTCAGTTCAATTCTGTCAAGTGTATTTGAAAGATAATGCTGTAAAGTTTTGAATACTACCGCTCAAGCGCTCCAACACCACACTGCATGTGCGTAAACCGCGTTCATTGTAAGCGAGGTCGCTACTACGCAATACAAGATTTTTTGCATTCGTGAGTTCACTAAGGGCGAGTCTGCAACTGCGGTGCAGCGTACATTTCGCCGTAAGTTTAACGTAGAACTTTCAACAAGGAACAGTATTGATCGATGGAATAAGCAATTAGATGAAATGGGCTTTCTGTGTTTGGTAAAAGCCCAAGCCGGCCACATGTATTGCAGCACGTGGAGCGCATTCCAGTGAACTTTGAACGTAGCTTGTTCTTCAAATGAATGAAGATTCAGGTGACACTTTTCAGAAGGACGGAGCTTTACCCCATTGGCATTTGGATGTTCGACGTTTTCTGAATGAATCTCCACTTCAACGATGGATAGGTCGCATGATCTCATAACTTACGATTTTTTGTTGTGGGGGTTCTTAAGAAATGCAGTTTACGTACTACTTCTTGCCACAGACCTGAATGGTCTAAGAAAACGTTTCACCGCTGAGATGAACTCAGTGACGCGAAACATTCGTCTTGAGTTTGAGACGAATTCAGCTACCGTTTAGGGGAGGGTATATTAAACATCTGAAAACTTGCATTAATCAAATTTAACCTGCAGAATTAAAATACAATATACAGTTCAGGAAGCAACTGTTTGAATCATACCATACATTAAATGTGTCCCATCTCGGAAAACATTTGGAATAAGTCATATGTTCGTGTGAATTTCCTTGCTTCAAATGATCGTTTCTGTCACGTCCCTGAATATTGACCATTCCTCCTGAGACAACCTGTACTGGAGTTTTGACTGTCATCTCTAAATACTGTGCGGCTGAGAAACTTACTGATTGTGTGAGTTATTCTCCACATATTCATATCATAATACGATACTTTTTCCCAACGTTGAAGGAAGACCGTGTTTGTATAAGTCTGCTTTTCGGCTGCTCGGGAAACATTCCGCCTCGAAAATCACGTCGTTATGATTCTGGAAGTGACTGCCACACAATGGTCTCTTCATCCGGGGAAAGAGCAAAATGTTTGGGTGCCATCTCTGCAGAATACGAGACTGAAACCAAAATCGACAGCCCAAATAAGCAGCATGAGTACATGTGTCTTGAGCAGAATGAACTTTGGTGCCTCTGTGGAGCACAATGACCCGTCGCTGGGCATCTTGAAAGGTCTCTGTTGGATTCCTTTCATGTTAATTTCTTAAATATGTTGTCATTTACGGCATAAATTCCTCTTCTAAATTTACTGTGGTGTTTCTATCTGGGAGGAGACTGAGCAGTGGAACGTGTTACTTTTACACATAAACAAGAACGATCTGTCACACTACTACACTTTAAAGCACAGTTCATATGTAATTCATATATGTAATTCATGGCACACAGTCTCATACGGAACCTACATCCGCTTTCTTTTATATACTGTATATGATAAGATACTGTCATCCCCCTTCCCTTCTGTGTGAGAGGATGAATGAGCATATGTATTTGTAGTTGCATGCTGGATGGTAGCAGACAAGCCTGTCTGCTAGAGAACTGTAGGACCAACGTCGGAACAGGTAGCTACGCTTTCTAAAAGCAGAGAGGTTTCTATTCTTAGTATGGTCCTGTCCGTCCCTTGCCATGTTGGTATAGGGAGCTGCCTCTCTGGTCACTTCCGTTTGTATTTGGGAAGCACGCTCGGTAGAAGCCCAGGTCAGTCTGTCCGTGGCGAGCGTCTGAAGTGGTAAGATCTCCGGCTAAGCGCGTGTCTGCTAAGTCCGTAGGACAATGGATTTCTTAAGTTCACCTAACTGAAAATTTAATAACCTTTATTTCAAATTTAGCACTAAAATATCTAATGTTATCTTAAATTGCAACGCAGTGTAATTCGAGTATGAAGTTCAGAATATATTCTGGTAGGTGCTTTGTCACTACTTTGTGAGTAAAGTGGAACCACGTGTTGATCAGTAACTCTAACTAAGATCATCAATCTTAAATGCGAATGTGCGTGAGATTATAACATCTCGTCTTGACAATATTTTTCAATATAGCAACTTTTCTTTATGTTCAACCCACGTGGGGTGTACTTTGTGAGACCAGTACCACGTGCTTATACAATTGTTTGAATGGCTCTGAGCACTATGGGACTTAACTTCTAAGGTCATCAGTCCCCTAGAACTTAGAACTACTTAAACCTAACTAACCTAAGGACATCACACACATCCATGCCCGAGGCAGGATTCGAACCTACAACCGTAACAGTCACGCGGTTCTGGACTGAAGCGCCTAGAACCGCTCGGCCACCGCGGCCGGCCAATTGTTTGACCCATCAGGTTAATAGTAAGACGATAGTAACCAGTTCGAGGTTTTTCTTTTGTAAATTGCTTTTCGATCTAATTTATTTTAATTATCAAAATTATTGTGGAGTTACACTCTTTGTGTAAACCAAGTTGACCACGTGAAGCATGTGGTGTAATCATCAAAGTAGCCCTCAGCTATTCTTTTCGGGAAGATTTCACAGAGAGTTAGTATGAATTTAGTATACCATTGTGTGGTAATTACATGACGGACGGGATTGCGCTAGAGAACAGTAGGACCAACGTCGGAACAGGTAGCTACGCTTTCTAAAAGCAGAGAGGTTTCTATTCTTAGTATTGTCCTGTCCATCCCTTGTCATGTTGGTATAGGGAGCTGGGTGAAAATTGAATCGGTTGGTTGTGGTTAATTTCCTCTTGCATATGTTTCAACGTTCTTCGTGTGTTATTTTATGAATGCAGTGTTGTATGCAACCTCCCAATCTGGGTTCCATATTTGATGTGTTCCGTAAGATTACAATCTCACATTTTCACAATCCTAAATAAGGCACTAGTTTAGTTATGAAGCAAGTTTAATATGCTGAAATTTCAATGATCAATGTTAAAATAAATTTCCAAATATAAACTGATTTATTTCTTTTTATTTAAATTATCTTATATATATATATATATATATATATATATATATATATATATATATATATATCACCGGTTGTCATATGACTATTAAAAGATTATAATTAATGTTAGTCTGGTTGGGAATTTGGTAAGCTAGACTGGATACCTGGTGAAACAGTTGCGCAGTAATGCAAGGTTAACTTCCTCAGATAGCTCACAGCTTTTAACCCACTTTTATGGTCTTGGATAGCAGCACCGCTTTCAGAACAAATTAAAGCAACAACCTTACACATGGCGACCCTGTTCTGTGATTCCGCTAGACTCTGGAATCTCTGAAACGTTAGATTGCGAACATTGTATAATCTTAATTCTTTTTCCCTGCAGCGCTCAAACAACTTCTGCGTTGTTTACGAGCAGACTTTCGAATGATTCACGGCGTTGTTGAGCGGCGTTGTCTTGTTGTTTTTTTTCTATATTTGTGTGTTTTATATGTGTGTGTGTTTTTTTTCTCGCTTGTAAATTGCACTGCTTCGATCAAAGATAAAAATTTGTTTTGCGTGTAAAAAAGTACGTACTAGGTTGGGTACCTTTCGTGTAACTGTCGTAATTTTAGGAGGATTCATTTATTGTGATTAATGTGTTGTGTACCGGGTATAAATTGAAATAATGCAGACACGTAACCAAGCTAAAAGTAGGCGGTCCAACAACTTAAGCAACATGGACCAAGGGGATAATTTGATTTCGAATATTAACGCGTCGGGCGGTTCCGAAAATGCAATGGGAAATACTTCAGACGAAATGCAAAACAGGACGAACGGGCTCACAGCAGAGCCAGAAATTAATTTACCTCCTACTAACCAAATTGATTTGGCAAAACTCATGAAAGCCTTATTGCAACAAAATAAAGAAAACCCAGAGAAATCAGAAAAATCGTTCCGAGAAGAAAAAGAATCATCTGAAAAATCGATCCGAGAGCTAGGCGAACAAATGACGCAGAAATCTGAAAAATAAATTCGAGAGCTAGGCGAGCAAATGACAGAGAAATCTGAGAAATCGATCCGAGAGCTAGGCGAACAAATGACGCATTAATCTGAAAAATCGATACGAGAGCTAGGCGAACAAATGACAGAGAAATCTGAAAAATCGATCCGCGAGCTAGGCGAACAAATAGATGAAAAACTAATCCAGCAGACAAATAAAGTCGACAAGTCGATGCAGAGAGTGTCCGATGATATCTCACAAAGAATAAACAATCTGGCAAGTGAAATAAAAAGTGATATTATGAAAGAATTAGGCCGTACATTTGAACAAATCGATGACCGTCTGCAAGCCCTAAAACAGGGCAAGCGGAGTCACGATGCGGAAACGAAAGAGAGCGAAGAACAGCTACTTAGGAATTTCCAAGTGCTGAGAGAAGAATGCCAAAGGGAACACCAACAGGTACTCTCAAGGGTCCAGGAGGCGGAAACGCATTGTCCCGCGTTCGTTAGCAACACAGTAGCGGACAACAGTCATGCGATTCACGCACTCGAACAGCAAGTAGAACAATTGAAGCAGATTGGGGCGGAGGACAACAGACAAATACATGATAAGATTGCGGCATTAACGGACATCGTAGGCACGATGAAGGTGACGGAGAGCAATAACAATACTTCACAGGTAGCAGTCGCAGAGACCGAAGAAGTGCGTTCGCTTCTTAGATTTCAGAAGCGACAGTTCGAAGTGAACAGGCGGCACAAAGCTGTAACAGGCGAATTACAAGAACGCGTGGCGCATCTGGAAGGCCGCATTGGGTGTGATTCCGAACTCGCCAATAGCACTCAAAATAGCTGTACACACAGTGCAGAGAGGGACTCCGGCCACGAGGGAGATTTTGACGACAGGGAAGAATGTATTTTGAGGGGCAGACATGAGAAAAATAGAAACATTCAAGGCCCTCGCCAGGAGGAAATGCGGGTTGGTTCAAATGGCTCTGAGCACTATGGGACTCAACTGCTGTGGTCATCAGTCCCCTAGAACTTAGAACTACTTAAACCTAACTAACCTAAGGACATCACACACATCCATGCCCGAGGCAGGATTCGAACCTGCGACCGTAGTGGCCACGCGGTTCCAGACTGTAGCGCCAGAACCGCACGGCCACTCCGGCCGGATGGAAATGCGGGGATTTAATTTCAAACATTTCCTTACGGTGAGAAAGTTTGAGATATTTAGAAACTCGCAAAAAGGAATACATCCACGAGCATGGACAGAGCAATTTGAGTTCTGTCTTCCCCCCGACTGGGTAAGTTCACATAAGATAGAATATATGTGTGGCTATTTGGAAGACGAACCGGCGATTCGCATGAGGTCGGCAGCGCGTCACTGCAACTCCACTCGGGAGTTTCGACAAGCCTTTCTCTCCGCCTATTAGTCGGAAGCGGCACAAGATAGGGTCAAGCACGGCATAATTATGCTGCCAAATTTGAACCAGTCTGGTTTCGGCAGCCCAGCACGCCTGTTCGATCACATGCTGCAGGCGAATCAATTTCTATACGATCCATATGGACCTGCGGAACTAATTAGGATATGCATCACCAATCGCCGATGCACTTGCGCCACGTCATTCTTGCGGGACGATGCAAAGAGGACGTGGAAACGTTTAAGACACTTCTCCAAGAGTTGGAATATAATACAGCAGAATGCCCGCCTAATCAGGCACAAAGTTATTACGGGGCACAGCAGCGCGATCGCAGTCGTGGCCGTAGTACTAATCAACGGCGTGACTGGTCGTCGCGACGCGAACGGAACAATAATCGGGACCGGCGGTATAGAAACTGGGGTAACAGTCGCGAACACAGGTGGAACAACGGAAATGATCGAGGACGTGGACAAGATCGTGATCGCAACAGTTACGGCAACCAGAATCGATACTACGGTGAACACGGTGGGAATAGGACTGTAGGCGGAGCACCTCATTATGAAATTCGGCCGGCTGACCCTAGACATAATCCAGCAAATGGAAATGAACAAAACCGGCAATGACAAACGATCAGCCCAGAAGGCGCCCAATCGGAACAAATGAGCGACATGGCAAATGAGTGCATAAGGTATATAGAAAGGGAAGATATTAGAGAGGATTTGTTGCAAGAAACTACGAGTGCTAAAATTTCGGGAATAAATTCAGTCGTGACAGTTGCAGTAAACGAACTATGTTTTAAGTGTGTCATTGACACTGGAAGCCCTTTCTCCATAGTGATCGAGGCAGCATTTCAAAAATGCGAAGGGACTGGGACTTGGCCCGTTTTTCAAGTGCGAGGAATAAAGGTGAAGGGCGCAATCTACGGTAAGAGCGTAGAAATGCGGAGGCAGACACGGCTTAATTTTACCTGCCGGGGAAGAGAGTTTGAGTACAACTTCTTTGTGCTCCCAATGCTGAATGTCGCAATGATTTTAGGAAATGACTTCATGAATGCCCACCATGCAGTAATTGACATGGGTGGAGAAGTAATGACAGTTCAAGTTTTGGATCAGCCAATGAATTTAGTATTTGATGAAGGCGTATTACGTGCCGAGTCAGAAATTAGTTGCCTAAAATTTCAAGCTCAAACCAAGTCGCAACCCAGACTGGAGCTACTCGTGAACTATGTAAGTGAGTCGTGCTCTACGTCTGGTGAGCAGGGGAAAGATGTTGTTTTTGCTGATGAACTGAGAAAGAGCATCGCGGGTGTCAGAACCACGGACAGGGAAAAGGAGAAATTGTATTGCCTACTTAGGAATCATGAACGGGTATTTTCTGAGACTCCAGGGGCGATTAAGGGTTTCACTTACCAATTCAGAGTACGTGACCATCAGAAGTTTTCTGTTAGACCATACCCTATTCCCGTGGCGTATAAAGCCCAGGTGGAGAAGGAAATAAACAAGATGTTAGAACAAGGAATAATTGAGCGGGCAGTAAGCTCGTACAACTAACCCTTGCCTGTTGTACCAAAACGCGACAACTCGGTTCGTTTGGTACTAGACTCGAGACAGATAAACACAATTATTATGTCGGAAACGGACAGGCCTGGGAGCCTTGAGGAACTCTTACAACGTTTCCACGGGGTAAAGGTACTAACATCTGTCGACCTCCGTTCGAGTTTTTGGTAAATCGTGCTACACCCATCTTGCAGATTATATACAGCGTTCCTGTGTTATGGAAATTGTTTCCAATTCCGGCGTCTCCCGTTCGGACTAAACGTCTCATCAG
This sequence comes from Schistocerca piceifrons, assembly GCF_021461385.2. Classification (NCBI taxonomy): domain Eukaryota; kingdom Metazoa; phylum Arthropoda; class Insecta; order Orthoptera; family Acrididae; genus Schistocerca; species Schistocerca piceifrons. The sequence goes on along the minus strand of NC_060139.1, from coordinate 932,582,198 downwards.
CTGCTTTTATAAGGGGATTAAATAGCATTTTGCCTGATGATTTGGAACAGCGAGTGACAATTTAAGTGGATGACATATTAATTGCGGAAAAGTCGTGGGAGGATCATAATGACGTTCTGAACAGACTACTGGATGTTTTTGAGAAGGCAGGTGTAACAGTCAACTTAGATAAGTCACAGTTCGGACGAGAGAACATAAAATTCTTAGGCCATATTGTCTCAGCAAATGGAATACAATCTGACCTGGAGAAAATTGCGGCGATAGCGGAGTGTGCAGTGCCGACAAATAAAAAACAGTTGCGAGCATTCTTAGGCCTGTGTAATTTTTATAAGCGATTTATAAATTTTAATGTACTTGGTACACCCCGTCTATGTGGACTAACAGGGAAGAACGCTTTGTGGGTCTGGGATCAAGAGGCACAGGATGAATTTTATAAACTGAAAAAGGCTTTGGTAGAGGCTACCATCCTCGTGCATCCCGACCTTACACAAGAATTCTGTTTAATGACTGACAGTTCCTTGTCAGGATTAGGTGCGGTACTGTTTCAAACGGAAGGAAATGATGATATTACAAGTTGGAAAACAATCTCGTTTGGGAGCAGGGTGCTCTCTCGATGTGAAAAAAATTATTCAGTGACAGAACTCGGAGCACTCGCGATAGTTTGGGTATTCTCAAAATTTAGGTATTTCTTATTTGGGAGGACCACCAGGGTATACACTGACCATCGTGCACTCCAATTTCTTATGAGCACAAAAATCACGCATGGGAGACTAGGACGCTGGGCACTATACCTACAGGAATATAATTTCACTGTAGAATACATTCCGGGACAGAAAAATGTAATTGCTGACGCTTTATCGCGCATTCCTGTAGGTTTGGTTCACACAGAAGAAGGGGAACTCGGTGAAAATAATTTTAGCATCCTATACTTACAGAATGTTGCGTTCGAGAACTTTGTTACCACCTCTTTAGGGAGTATAGCGGACGAACAGGATAACGACGCAGTATTGAAAGATATAAAGAAGAAGTGGGAGGACAAGGAGAATGTAGGAGGACGCCAGTACTACTTAGTGCGCAATAGAATACTATTCAAGAAACGAGCCCCGGACGACTCCACATGGGTGTTGGTGATTCCGGAGGAACTCGTAAACAAAATTATATGGTACATACATTTGAGTTATGGTCACTTCGGAGCACAGAAATATTGTGAAAAACTAAAGGAGACATGCTATTTTAATAACATGCTACGGCGTATTCGTTGTGTACTTATAGTGTGCGGACCTTGTCAGCGAGCAAAGGCGGCCACAATGACGTATGCTGCATCATTGCGCCCGGTAATACCAAGCAAACTTTGTGACCTCGCGGCCGTGGATCTATTTGGGCCACTAATACGATCTAAAGCAGGTTTTGCATATGTTTTCGTAGCGGTGGAGCTAACCTCCAAGTTTGTGTGTCTGACTCCGTTGAGGCGACCCACAGGAAGGGCAGTGGCAACTGCATTTGCAAAGCAGTTTCTACATGAAGTTGGGCGTGTGAAAAGGGTTATCTCGGATAATGGACCACAATTTAGATCGCAATACTGGCAGCGGATGCTTCGAAAGAGAAGAATTAAACCTATATATATCTCTCTATTTCACCCCAGCTCGAACCCCAGTGCGCGTATTATGCATGAATTAGGAAAATTATGTAGTTTATACTGCAGTCGTGATCACCGATCGTGGGACATACACCTAAAAGGATTTCAGAACATAATTAATGAGTTGCCTAATACGTCAACAAAGCTTCCGCCAATCACTGTGCTAAAAAACAAGGAGCCCCCAAGCAAAATCAAAGAGGTGGTGCCTTGGCCTCTAGAGCCGAGACTACGCAAGAACGCAGTTGTTGACTTAGCTTTACGCAACATCAAGCGTGCAGCAGAAGCCAGAGTCAAGGCGTACAAGAAAAACGTGAGAAAAACAGTGTTTCATGTAGGACAAAAAGTTCTTATCAGATCACACAAGCTGTCTAACAAACGGTCAGGTGTCTGCAAGAAATTTTTTAATCTCTTTAACGGCCCGTATCGGATAAGGAAGATTCCCCATGAAAACGTCATAGAAGTTGAAACTCTTCGATCGAAGAAATCAAAAGGGCTACACCATGTGTCAAATGTAAAACCATACATTGAGTAGAAAGGACAGTGAGGAGTAGAGAGGACGGTGAAGAGAAACAATTGATTAGTTTACATTTGTGATAAATGCATATTGAATAATATGTTGGTAAAAATAATGATAAAGATGTTTCTATGTGATTGATTGATGTTTTTAGTTTTTTTTTCCCCTTGTGCAATTAGGCTTTAGGTTGGTTCAAATGTGAAGATAAAAGGTTTCTTTGTGAACGAGTGAAATGCTGTTTATGGTTTTTTGGTGTAAATTGAAAAGAGTCGCTATTGAGAGAAGCAAGATCTGTGTTGAATTAATGCAAAACTCAGGGGAATATCCGATCTGTGGGTATTATGGGTCTGGCAAACCCAGGTCCCCAGCTGTTAGTAGCCTTGTTTCCGATTTTCTGCTTTCAGTGCTACTGTCTATCTATTACTATTCTATATCTGTCAGCATAAATGAGGATCTCTTACTATAGTATGCGTGCTATATAAATATTTTAAGATAGGAGAACTCTGAGAAAGGAATGAGTAAGTTTGGAATCTTGAAAACAGGATGCGATAGTACGATTGTTTAACCAATGGCTTCCCAATATACGCTAATATGTTAATATTGATGATATATGTCTTTTTTGTTCTTTTTGTAGCTGAGTATGTAAAGTGCTGTCTGTGGATTTCGTCAGCATATTGATTCCCTTCAAGGTGAAAGAAGAATTGTGGTTTGTGTAATTTACGTGGCCCTGAAATTTTATTGTGGTAGTCAAATACGAGCAGTTTTTCAGCAAATGGAGAATGGAACAGAAATATGGATCCTTTCTGTAGTCTTGATTGAAGTTGAGCCAGAGCCTGAAAAATTATTCTGCGTTAATACTTGCCCTAGAAAAGCGACGTTTATGTGTTTTGCTGATGCTGTAAGCATTACAGCTTAATGTTTTCGCTGGTGCGGGATGCACTGCAGCCTATATGAGTTGAACTGAAGAAATTTCCCTCTTGAAGGTAGAGGAAGATTAAATAATTTTGATTATGGGACCGAAGGAAAGCTTGGTTTAGTGTAATAAGGATGAAGCAAAACATTTGTCATTTGAACTACAGGAGGATTCGGATCTTTTGTGTCTGTTGTAAGTTCAATATGTTAAGATGAAACTGTTTTACAGAATAGAGGAGACCACAATTTTGCCATTCATGAGAAATGAATCCAGAATAACCACCACAGGCGAAATAACTGATTTGGAAGCGAAAGGTAACAAAGAAGGAATGAAATTGGAGCAAAATGGGTAAGAAAATGTAATATAACCTGAGGATAAAAAAAATTTTTTACCCTTCTCAGAGTCATCTGCGTGATTAATTCTTGTGATAACGTAATTTTAGATGAAATTGTCTTACTGTTTTATGTATAAACACATGAGTATGATAAATATATAATTGCGAGTCTCTTATCAGGTGTGTCAACTGGTATAAATGTTTTGGCGTGTAAATAACCATTTCTTTTTACTGTGTATGTTTAAGGAAAGTTTTCCATATTTATCATGTGACAAGACATATGCCGCGAGTGTCAGGAAGAGGATGCATTAGAACAATGTTGTAGTGGTATAAACAATGTGTTGAAGTAGCTTGTTGGATTAACTAGTAGTGGATTGAAGTAGAATTTTGAGTAATACATGTTTATGGGTAGTTAGTTTGTAGTATAGACAACAGGTGTACATGTGTGTGTGTGTGTGTGTGTGTGTGTGTGTGTGTGTGTGTAAATAACATGTGAAGCCTATGCTGTCCTGACCTACACTTCCACAGGGCATAATCCTATTCATTTTAGTGAATTAATAAGTAGCATTTGATTTCTTAAAACGCAAGTGAACCACATTAGTGATGTGGATTTAGATATTATATTGTCAGTTCATTTAATTTTTATTTTTATACTGTCAAATAATTTCACTTTTATTTTTTATATTGTCAAGTCATTTAACTTTTATTTTTATATTGTCGATTCATGTAACTTTTTTATTTAAAAAAAATTAACTATCACTTTTGTTCTTAAAAATTGTGAAAGACAAAGTGGTATTATGTATGACATTTCGTAATCTCATAACTATGATGAACAATTTCTGTGAATGCAGTTGAGAACGTGAAAGTGAACCGGCTAAACTCTCACGAGACAGCGGGAGCAGCGAGGAGGAGGACTAGTTGTAAACAGGCGGGTTTCCCAGCAGGACACACTGTCAACCGGGCCACTTCGGGAGCGCGGTCGACAACAAAAGAAGGGCTGCAGGTCAAACACTTTCCCTTGCACCTGGAGCTAATGGGCGGCCGCACCAGTGCGACCCTTCGTGGAGGCGATGATCTGAGATGGGCGAGCGGTCCACAGCGCGGAAATCCATCTGCTGGCAACGCACCACACGCACGCGACCGTGGCAAGACGGGCGCGGTGAAACGACAGAAGACATGGGATAAAGGGGCGTGGAGCCTTTTGACAGGTACTGTCCAGAGGAAATGGCAGACTTCAACGACGCCTGTCAACATTTCCTGACGGATGCCCACTGTCAGGCGACAGTAAATCATGGTTCGATGTTCTCTGGTCGCTAAGGGTGGCACAAAGAAGAGCCATTATGTGTCATCCTTGCCCAGGAATATCAAACCGGCGAGCCAATTGAGGATAACTCAAGAATGTAACAACACAAGGGTCGTGGAGCCTTTTGACACATACTGTCCAGAGAAACTGGCAGACTTCGAGATCTATCAACATTTCCTGACGGATGCCCACTGTCAAGCGACAGTAAATCATATTTCGATTTTCTCTGGTAGCTAAGGGTGGCACAAAGAAGAGCCATTAAGTGTCATCCTTGCCCAGGTATATCAACCTGGCGTGTCAAACGAGGATACCGCACGAATTTGACAACACAAACATGAAACCAAACCGAGATGTACGTGACACGGGCCACCAAGAAAAACTTCATGAGAGGGTAGAGACGACGGGTTTGCACGCAACAGATGGACCAAAAAACCCTACTGACAGCTGCGGCGACGAACCCCCCCCCCCCGCCCCCCCCCCTCCCCTTATATTGTACCTCGGAGCAGTGGAACTACTGAGTGTGTCAGTGAACAGGGATTATATGGTTCCTAGCCCAATGCATATACGTGTGTTTCTGTCAGACAAACTTTGACTCGTGTGTTTTGCAGGGGTTCGATTTATTGGTGTTTATTAGACTGACCCTTGTATTTTGCAGGTGTTCTATTTATTGTTTTTTTTTAGACTTTGACTCTTGTATTTTGCAGGTGTTTTATTTATTGGTGTTTTTTTTTTTGTAGATGTTGACTATTGTACTTTCAGAGCTGTTTTATTGATCAATGTTTCTTCTTGTGTGATGTATTAGATTTGTGATATTTTGTTTCGTAAATTCATTCCTGTGGCATTGCTTCGTTTATCAGTCAGATAGCTATTCATTCTCATTGGACTGTGATCGATTAGCCTTTGCATGGGTCATATTTATAGTGAGGAACCCCATAAGGGTAACAATCACATAATTAATTGTAGTTTCAGTATAATGACACAGTGATCATTGTTTGCTAACTAACTGAAATATATTAGAGTGATTAAATTAGTGCCACAAAGTTTTTTTAGTTCTACAAATTATTAGTTTTATAAGATATAGAATTTTTTTGCGATAACCACTTTGTAAAACACGTTTTTTTCCTCTTATCATTTTTTTGCTTTTGCGGATTGTGCATTGTAGTGTTCTGCTTTATAATACTGATGCTATTTTCATGTTTTTTTAATGGCTGTGGCACCTTTGCTATTTTCATAAATTTTGCTTGTAAATAAACAGTCATAAATTTTCCTGTGATCAGCTGGCTCTTGCAATGAGCAAATACTGGTGAACTCCATAAGGGTAACAACCAGAAATTGTTTTCATATTAATGACACAGGGACCATTGTTTTTACTTGCTGACCGAATTAGGTCCACACTATCTTTTAAATAGGTGTCACAGATTGTTTTCTTTTTCTCTTTGCGATTGGTAAACTCTAAAGATCTGTTGAAATTATTGTGTTTAGCAAATAGCTGGTGACCTTTTGCCTTTTCTTTACATTTTTGGTTTAAGTTGGGTGTGAGAAGCCTGCTTGGGAATGTCCTAGCATGGCCAGAAAATTCCCTGCACAGTCTTTTCCCGGAGCGTTGGGGTTATGAAAGGTCTCTCTGTTGGATTCCTTTCATGTTAATTTCTTAAATATGTTGTCGCTTGCGGCAAAAATTCCTCTTCTAAATTTACTGTGGTGTTTCTGACTATCTGGGAGGAGACTGAGCAGTGGAACGTGTTACTTTTACACATAAACAAGAACTATCTGTCTCACTACTACACTTTAAAGCACAGTTCATATGTAATTCATATATGTAATTCATGGCACACAGTCTCATACGGAACCTACATCCGCTTTCTTTTATATACTGTATATGACAGGATACTGTCATCCCCCTTCCCTTCTGTGTGAGAGGATGAATGAGCAAATGTATCTGTAGTTGCATGCTGGATGGTAGCAGACAAGCCTGTCTGCTAGAGAACAGTAGGACCAGCGTCGGAACAGGTAGCTACGCTTTCTAAAAGCAGAGAGGTTTCTATTCTTAGTATGGTCCTGTCCGTCCCTTGTCATGTTGGTATAGGGAGCTGCCTCTCTGGTCACTTCCGTTTGTATTTGGGAAGCACGCTCGGTAGAAGCCCAGGTCAGTCTGTCCGTGGCGAGCGTCTGAAGTGGTAAGATCTCCGGCTAAGCGCGTGTCTGCTAAGTCCGTAGGACAATGGATTTCTTAAGTTCAGCCTAACTGAAAATTTAATCACCTTTATTTCAGGTTTAGCGCTAAAATATCTAATGTTATCTTAAATTGCAACGCAGTGTAATTCGAGTATGAAGTTCAAAATATATTCTGGTAGTTGCTTTGTCACTACTTTGTGAGTAAAGTGGAACCACGTGTTGATCAGTAACTCTAACTAAGATCATCAATCTTAAATGCGAATGTGCGTGAGATTATAACGTCTCGTCTTGACAATATTTTTCAATATAGCAACTTTTCTTTATGTTCAACCCATGTGGGGTGTACTTTGTGAGACCAGTACCACGTGCTTATACAATTGTTTGAATGGCTCTGAGCACTATGGGACTTAACTTCTAAGGTCATCAGTCCCCTAGAACTTAGAACTACTTAAACCTAACTAACCTAAGGACATCACACACATCCATGCCCGAGGCAGGATTCGAACCTGCAACCGTAGCAGTCACGCGGTTCCGGACTGAAGCGCCTAGAACCGCTCGGCCACCGCGGCCGGCCAATTGTTTGACCCATCAGGTTAATAGTAAGACGATAGTAACCAGTTCGAGGTTTTTCTTTTGTAAATTGCTTTTCGATCTAATTTATTTTAATTATCAAAATTATTGTGGAGTTACACTCTTTGTGTAAACCAAGTTGACCACGTGAAGCATGTGGTGTAATCATCAAAGTAGCTCTCAGCTATTCTTTTCGGGAAGATTTCACAGAGAGTTAGTATGAATTTAGTATACCAGTGTGTGGTAATTACATGACGGACGGGATTGCGCTACGAACATAACTTCTTTGGGTGAAAATTGAATCGGTTGGTTGTGGTTAATTTCCTCTTGCATATGTTTCAACGTTCTTCGTGTGTTATTTTATGAATGCAGTGTTGTATGCAGTCTCCCAATCTGGGCTCCATATTTGATGTGTTCCGTAAGATTACAATCTCACATTTTCACAATCCTAAATAAGGCACTAGTTTAGTTATGAAGCAAGTTTAATATGCTGAAATTTCAATGATCAATGTTAAAATAAATTTCCAAACATAAACTGATTTATTTCTTTTTATTTAAATTTTATATATATATATATATATATATATATATATATATATCACTGGTTGTCGTATGACTATTAAAAGATTATAATTAATGTTAGTCTGGTTGGGAATTTGGTAAGCTAGACTGGATACCTGGTGAAACAGTTGCGCAGTAATGCAAGGTTAACTTCCTCAGATAGCTCACAGCTTTTAACCCATTTTTATGGTCTTGAATAGCAGCACCTCTTGCAGAACAAATTAAAGCAACAACCTTACAATCTTTCCACGACGCTTTGTCATGACGGACTCCCGTACCGTTGCCAGGAAATTTCGGTAGTATGCTGTTGTGACGGTGTGCCCATTACGAGCATAATCAGTTTTCACCACACTATTGCAGTTCCAAAACAACTCGCAGAATCACCTTGCCCAATCGTGGCTGGCGCCTTTATCGGCGGTGGTGAATCCACATGTTTCACATGCTTACTTTGTTCCTTTGGCTTGGATTGGTTGGTTGGTTGTTTCGGGGAAGGAGACCAGACAGCGAGGTCATCGGCCTCATCGGATTAGGGAAGGACGGGGAAGGAAGTCGGCCGTGCCCTTTCAAAGGAACCATCCCGGCATTTGCCTGGAGGGATTTAGGGAAATCACGGAAAACCTAAATCAGGATGGCCGGACGCGGGATTGAACCGTCGTCCTCCCGAATGCGAGTCCAGTGTCTAACCACTGCGCCACCTCGCTCGGTGCTTGGATTCATAGTCACGGACACAGTGGTGGTCCATACATAATAGGCGGCTAAAGTCGCCATCTGTATTTGTGTAACTGAGCTGCAACATGTTGAAAACTGATCCGTGACTGTTTTTCACTCTTTTCACCCTCGCCTCGACTGTGACAGGTCCGTTTTCGCGCACCAGGGCTCTCCATTTCATTTCGATTGTCGATTCTTCGCAGGCATTTGCTCTGCACATTTTTCCTCATCACTGAAATTTGTTTGACCACACTGGAAGTGTCTGCATTACCTAGCCGCTGTGTCATATGGTGATGCAGTTCTGCCAACTCTGCATGGGTTGCAGCAACGTTGTTCCATTTCAAGTGCGGGAAACGCATAACCCATGACACTCACTTTATCAATGGAACTGCGCCATTTTGTTTGCGGCTTGCTACGAGATTGTGGCGCGGGCATTTCATTGTGTACTAGGGCTAAAGACGTTCGGGCAAACAAATAAAAAGTTGTTTAAGTTCAAATTGCTCTGAGAACTATGGGACTTAACATCTGAGGTCATCAGTCCCCTACAACTTAGAATACTTAAACCTTACCAACCTAAGGACATCACACACATCCATGCCCGAGACAGGATTCGAACCTGCGACAGTAGCGGTCGCACGGTTCCAAGCTGCAGCGCCTAGAGCCGCTCGGCCACACCGGCCGGCAGTTGTTTATGTATTATTATTTATTGGAGTCAGAAATCAAATACAAAACATGGAAATTACTCATAAAAACAAATGACCAAGCTAAACTACATAAAAATCCTCCAACTGCAGTTGCACTCAGTGTCGCAAGCAGAAGATATTTTTCTGTGCAAGATGCAGGATATAGCTGACAATCCAGTGGGTGTTCAATGGTCTGTGGTTCTCCGCAGTCGAACTGGTGGTATCCACACGGAGGTGTCATTTCTGGAAGTTACTACTGGATCTTCCAGCTTCAGAAAGAAGACGTGTGAGTGACCTCCACATGATCCAGTTCTGTTCATCGCCAGGTATGAGGTTTCCCGAAGGAAGAGACCAGACAGAGTTATTCTCAAGAAAATATTGTGGAGAAGGCTAACGAAAGACTGCGTTTTACTGATAGAACACTTAGAAAATGTAACAGATGTACTAAGGAGACTGCCTACACTACGCTTGTCCGTCCTCTTTTAGAATACTGCTACGCGGTGTGGGGATCCTTACCAGGTAGGATTGACGGAGTACATCGAAAATTTCAAAGAAGGGCAGCACGATCTGTATTATCGTGAAATATGGGAGAGAGTGTCACTGAAATGATACCGGGTTTGGGCTGGACATCATTAAAAGAAAGGCGTTTTTCGTTGCGACGGAATCTTCTCACGAAATTGCACTCACTAACTTTCTCCTCCGAATGCGAAAATATTTTGTTGACACCGACCTACATGGGGAGAAACAATCACTACGATAAAATAAAGGAAATCAGAGCTTGTACGGAAAGATATAGGTGTTGTTTCTTTCTGCGCGCTATACGAGATTGGAATAATAGAGAATTGTGAAGGTGGTTCAATGAACCCTCTGCGAGGCACTTAAATGTGATTTGTAGAGTATCCATGTAGATGTAGATGTAGATGTAGAGATCCACAGTTGTTTTGTTGCTGTAGCTGCTGTTGTTTGCAATACTGAAGTGGTCTTGACGAAACTACTTCTGGACCTCAACCCTGGGGATGCTGGAATGTGTCCATGTAGTGAATGATTTTCCTGATAAGATTGATTTGTTCTCTCTGCGTTGGCAGCTACTTCATGACGAATATCTGGTGGTGCTATGCCAGCAAGTTGGTGGAGTTTCACAAGTGGCGTAGGTTTAAGACAACCTGTAATAAGCCTACAGTCTACACGTTTCGTTTAGGCTTGTCCACTACGTTTGCGTGGTGGATTTCTTCCAGACTGGGCACGAACATTGTACATGTTGCTAATGCTGTCGTTTTCAGGGTTTGTGATCGATAGCCTCACCTACTACCAGTGACCTTACAAAGAATATTATTTCTGGCTTCCACCTTCACACTTGTATTCTCGCAATATTGCGTGTACGTCAGAATGCGATCCGCAGTGACTCCCAGATTTTTAGATGGATCGTATCCCCTGCCATGTGATGTCAAGTTTATGACATGCCTGAATATGCTTAAGATAAAACGCGCACATTTGTGTTTCAGCTGCGTTTGGACGAAGTTGGCCTTTAGAGTAATAGGCACTCAGCTTACTCAGTGTATCTGTCAGGTGGGTTTCAAAATCTTCAAAAGATTTCCCTTGACTCATTAGTGGCAGATCAGCGGCATAAAGAGAACATCTCGTGGTTGCTCATTGGTATAGATGGGGTAAATAGCAATGGTGAGAGAACACACCCTTGTTGTAAGCCGTTTTTCTGACATCTCCAACGACTGGTAGTCGTTTGGAGTAAAGGCTGACTAAGTTTGTTGAAACCATAATCTTTCGTTATTCTATAGATCTTCAGTAACAACGCACGATGGTTGACAGTATCGTAAGTAGTCGTCAGATCGACAGAAGCTACTCCTGTAATTTTCTAGGTTTCAAAGCCATCCCCAATAAACTCTATGAAACTGAGGATCTGAGAGGTACAGTTGTTTCCTGGTCTGAAACGCGTTTGTTCTTGTTTTGGAGCTTCCTCTGCAACATGAAACAAACTATTCAGCAACATTCGCTCGAAGATTTTGAGTACATGGATACTAATCCATTCTGATATCATCTAGATCTGCTGCTTTGCCGGCCTTATAAATGTTTGTGGCTACATTCAGTTATTCCATGCGAAAAGGCTGTAAAAGTTCAATAGACTCCAGTTCCTCTGCCCGCAAAAATCTGACTTATAAGATGGTCCAGTTTTCCATTATTCGCAAGCTGACGAGCAATCTGTTATCGTTTTGGGTATCACACTGCCGTGTTCCTATTTAGTTGTTGGATCTCAGACGCTTAAGGAGTTTCCAGGCTTTGCGGCTACCCTCGCTCAGATCTATCTCCTCCTCTTTGTTCTTGGATATCGCTTTTAATAGCTTTCCTCCGGCCTGCAAGTTTCCTTCACTAAAAGGACCATTATCTAAGAGATGCTTCCGAGTTTCTGCAGTCAAACTCTATCACCAACCTTGTGGAACTGAAATGCGGGACAAAGTGCTTTATGACGTTTACGAAGCTATAATACAAATCTGAAACTGGATCAACACTAATTTCTCCCAGTCGGCTTTCTTGCAATTATACCTTCTTCGGAAAGGAACTGTTTGTGGTTGGATTGCATAGTATGTCCGACATACACTGAACAACCATGACAGTATGACTACCAGCCTACTATCGATATAAACCTGTCCAGGCGATAGCAGCGTCACCTGGAGAGGAATTAACGCAAATCAACAATACGCACGGTGCATGTAATATCGTCCGCAGCTCGTGGTTCTCGCTTCCCCCACCCGGGTTCCCGGGTTCGATTCCCGGCGGGGTCAGGGATTTTCTCTGCCTCGTGATGACTGGGTGTTGTGTGATGTCCTTAGGTTTAAGTAGTTCTAAGTTCTAGGGGACTGATGACCATAGATGTTAAGTCCCATAGTGCTCAGAGCCATTTGAACCATTTTGAACCATGTAATATCAGTGAGCATGCTGTCCGTGCGTAGAATAGGGAAGGTGTGCGATCTAACTGAGTTCGACCGAAGGCAGACTGTGATGGCCCAGGGGGCCCGGTACGAGCATTTTGGAAACTGCACGACTTGTTGGCTGTTCGAGGAACGCATTGGTGAATGTCTTCAACACGTTGCGAACAGAACTCAGTCGCTGATTGAGGTCTGCTGACTGTTCTGGATATCCCCAACTTCAGCTGATGGTGCTATTCTGAAGATGGCCTAAGACTAAGCCGAAACCGCTCATTTTAAATAAAATTCCCATTGCGATCTAGACCGTTTTTACTAATTTTTGGCAATTAACACATTATGACTACCTTCGTACACCTTTGCATTAGCTTTCATAGTCGAAAGTGAATACCCCGTAATTCAACTCAAAATAGTAAAGTGACTTTGATCGCTATTAACAACGAACGATTCCTGTTTTATTCCAAAACAATAGGATACACATTTATGATTTTTTTTTAGGAAAGAATGACATTTAAGTAAAAATGGAGATGCACAGTGATTGCTTTCAAAGTGATGGTGGCACAAACACACTAATTTCAGTTGAAATTACCGGTTCCGATAGGCATAAATTTAAAAACTAGTCGAGAAGTTATGTAGATTACGTCGAATTTAAAATCCAGTGAAATAAAGGGATGTCACACCATTAAGCACATGCCATGGTGTAATCCGACCACTGCGGAAACTATGTTGTCAATATATACGCATGAGGAGTGGCCCTTAGTGGGCTTTGAGTTATTACTTAACTGTTATTGAACTATTCTGATAAAACGTTTTCCAGTACAAATTTTATAAGAGCATACGTAAGTGCCTTAGTCAAAACATGTATGAAAGTGTATTATAAAAACTTTTTCTGGCTTTATTGTTATTTCATCTCCCTCGTCCCAAATGCACGGGAGCGGTTACAAAAGTCCGCTTTTCACCCAAAAGTTTTAAAAATATAAACAAACACGGAAAATTTTGATTAAAGTGGAATGTTACAGATATTTTTAAAACTATAAAATGATGAAGTCTGTCGAAGTTTACATAAAATTTTTAAAACAGTTGGTCTTCTTTGTTGTTGAAATTAAACTTGAAGAACTACAGGATAAAAGCAAGAAAATGGTGACTTTCTTCTAAAAAGCAGCACTGTACTTTCACCAAGAAGCTAAAGGGCGCACAAAGGGAAAAAAGGATTTGAGAGAGGCGATGAATGTGTTTATAGGGTTGAAGGGTCTGTTGGGTAGTAGCTATGAAGACGAAGGTAGGTGTTGTGGTGGATAGGGCTCGTCTCCGTAGCTGTGTGCTTAATGTGTCTGGACGCTATGTAGAGGACCTGCGTTCGATTTCCGATAGCACCAGGGATTTTCCCTTGGTGAGGGAACTGAAACGGGGTACACTAACCACTACACCAAACCACTCCATACCGCACACAATGTCTCCATAGAAGAAGACACAGCAGTCGGTCGGTCCAATTTGGCCCATCAGGGGCAGAATTCTGAGTTTTGTGGTCGTTAGTGAGTAAACAGAGGGCGAGGAATCTGGTGGGTGAACAGGGCCGTGGTATCATAAAAGGATTACAAGAGCCGCAGTTACCACATTTTATAACACAGATGTGATGGATCTGTGTCAAGCAGGTACATTACATCACTGGTATGATATTTTTTAAATGTTCCTTAAAATATATATTGTTAAAAAGAACTTTCGAATTATAGTGACGGAGAAAAAATTGCAACACCAAAAAGGAGCTGTGCGACGTTATCTAAAGTTGATAGGCGTATTTCTACATTTGAAAGATGACGTCCGTTCAGATTTCGCGCCAGTCGCATAAAAGTGGCACTAGTACCTCCACTATAAATGATGCAGATCAGGTTTGCTTTAAATACACGCTCTAACGGTGGTGGACGTTAGTTACCTTTGAAACTGGACGTGGTGAGTTGATGTTAGTTAATAATGTCTTTAAGCGACAATGACGCTGAGTTTGAATGAGGTTGTGTAATAGGACTAGAGAACTGGGTGTTACTTCTCAATACTGCAGAAAGGCTTGGCGGGAATGTAGCCACTGTGGACACTGTACATGACTGTTGACAGCGATGGTCACGAGAATATAGGTCGCAAGAGGACAGCGCTCCGGACGGTCACATGGCACTACCGACAGGAAAGACTATAGTGTTCGGCCTATGATTCCGGCGCTTCATAATTCATCTGCAGCAGCAATTTGAGGGGCAGTAGGGACCACAGTGACACAAAGAACTGTTATTAATCGCTTCCTTCAAGGACAGCTCCGAGCCAGCTGCCCTGTTGCATGCGTTCCACTGATACCGAACCACCGTCGTTTGAGAATCCATTGGTGTCAAGCGGAGCTCATTGGAGAGCAAGGTGGAGGTCTTGTGTGATTTCTGATGAAAGTTGGTTCTGCCTCGGTGCCAGTGATGGCCGTGTGTTGGTTAGGAGGAGGCCAGGTGGGGACCTGCAACCAACCTGTCTGCGTAGTGGACACACTGAACCTACACCTGGAACTATGGAATGGGGTGTGATTTCGTATGACAGCAGAAGCATCTTACGCAACCTCACTGCAGATTTGTTCATCAGTCGGGTGATTCAACCTATTACGCTGCCATTAATGATCAGTACTCCAGGTGGTATTTTGCAACAGGACACCGCTCGCCGAAATTTCCTATCAAGTTCTACAGGGTGTCGACATGTTGCCTTTGGCTGCTCGATCATCATCTCCAATAGAGCACCCATGGGACATCATCGGACGTCAACTCCAGCGCCATCCACCAGCATTAACCGTCCCTGTATTGACTGACCAAGTGCAACTGGCATGGGACTCAGTTCTTTAAACGGACATCCGGCACCTGTGCGACACAATCCATGCACGTTTACATACTTGCATTCAACGTTCTTGCTGTGACACCGGTTATTAATGTTCCAGCATGTCGCACTTGCAATGGCTAATCTCGCTGCTACATTAACGTACACTACCGGCCATTAAAATTGCTACACCACGAAGCTGACGTGCTACAGTCGCCAAATTTAACCGACAGCAAGAAGATGCAGTGATATGCAAATGATAAGCTTTTCAGAGCATTCACACAAGGTTGGCGCCGGTGGCGACACCTACAACGTGCTGACATGAGGAAAGTTACCAACCGATTTCTCATATACAAACAGCAGTTGACCGGCGTTGCCTGATGAAACAATGTGTGATGCCTCGTGTAAGGAGGAGAAATGCGTACCATCACGTTTCCGACATTCATAAATGTCGGATTGTAGCCAATCGCGATTGCGGTTTATCGCCATTACTGCTCGCGTTGGTCGAGATCCAATGACTGTTAGCAGAATAAGAAATCGGTGGGTTCAGGAGGGTAATACGGAACGCCGTGCTGGATCCCAACGGCCTCGTATCACTAGCAGTCGAGATGACAGGCATCTTATCCGCATGGCTGTAAAGGATCGTGCACCCACGTCTCGATCCCTGAGTCAACAGATGGGGCCGTTTGCAAGACAACAACCATCTGCACGAACAGTTCGACGACGTTTGCAGCAACATGGACTATCAGCTCGGAGACCATGCCTGCGGTTACCCTTGACGCTGCATCACAGACAGGAGCGCCTGCGATCGTGTACTCAACAGCGAACCTGGGTGCACGAAGGGCAAAACGTCATTTTTTCGGATGAATCCAGGTTCTGTTTACAGCATCATGATGACCGCATCCGTATTTGGCGACATCGCGGTGAACGCACATTGGAAGTGTGTATTCGTCATCGCCGTACTGGCGTATTACCCGGCGTGATGGTACGGGGTGCCATTGGTTACACGTCTCGGACACCTCTTGCTCACATTGACGCCACTTTGAACAGTGGACGTTACATTTCAGATGTGTTACGACCGTGGCTCTACCCTTCATTCGATCCCTGAGAAACCCCACATTTCAGCAGGATAATGCACGACCGCATGTTGCAGGTCCTGTACGACCCTTTCTGGATACAGAAAATGTTCGACTGCCAGCACATTCTCCAGATCTCTCACCAATTGAAAACGTCTGGTCTTTGGTGGCCGAGCAACTGGCTCGTCAGAATACACCAGTCACTACTCTTGATGAACTGTGGTATCGTGTTGAAGCTGCATGGGCTGCTATACATGTACACGCCGTCCAAGCTCTGTCTAACTCAATGCCCAGGCGTATCAAGGCCGTTATTACGGCCAGAGGCGGTTGTTCTGGGTACTGGTTTCTCAGGATCTATGCACCCAAATTGCGTGAAAATGTAATCGCCAGTCAGTTCTAGTATAATATATTTGTCCAATGAATACCCGTTTATCATCTGCATTTCTTCTTGGTGTAGCAATTTTAATGGCTAGTAGTGTATGATCGTGCAATGTAAATCACTTAAATATATTATTGAAAAGATTATCAGCGATCTTTAAAATTAAAATTTAAAGATTAAAAACAGTCTTGATTGCAACTTTTTATTTTTATTGGACTGACCGGTTTCGATTCTATTTAAGAACCATCTTCAGACTCCAGAACAGTGTGTGGACTCCGTGGTGTAAGTTGCACCGACCCTCGACGTTGGAATAACAGCAGTTGCGATCATGACTGTTTTTAATCTTTAAACTTAAATATATTAGCTTTGGAAATGTATTCCCGAAATTTCGTTACTCTACATAATTATTTTGGTATTACGATTTTTTTCCGTCAGTGTCTATAGGGAATAGTATCATTGAGATTATTTTGCTTCTGACCAGCACAGGACCCGATATCTGGCTTTCTGCTCGCTACGTCATAGTCGTTTGCTAGTTGATAACCCTATTATTTAGGATTGTGATACATTTTCTTTTAGTAAGTGTTCCCCAACTACTGATTTAACCAATCCTCGCTGTACATATATTACCATTAGCAGAAGTACTGGCTGTCAAAGTGTTCGACGCCAGCTGAAGATGAGATAGCCGCCAAGCAAAGCATTCCTTTGTACTCCTTCGTGAGAACCATCAGTGATGCTCCAAGGACGAAGGCCCTGCCGGAGGTCACGCAGCCGATGTATATGGATAAGTCACGGCTGTTACCGCTCTCCGGCTGTCTCCAAGGACGACACGGCAACAGTCTAGACAGGAGCTTCGCTTCTCTCGTCTTTCTATCCCACCAGCTCACCTCATCATTCCAGCGTCCAGTCGTCTGTTACAGTTACAGTACATAGTTGTAAATCAATTATAAATTTTCAGAGCTGATATCTCCGTCAGTCGCCTTACGGTGTTTGGCAGAGGGTGCTTCTAAAACCATACGCGAATGGTGCATCGGAAACACGACTGTTGGTAAATCTCTATTTTGTTGTGGTCTTCAGTCGCCCACACAACTCTCCATTACCAAATAATTATATCTTGATACCTCGGGATGTGTACTATGCTCCGACTCCTTCTTTTACTGTAGTTCGTTGTGAATTTCTCGCCGGCCGAAGTGGCCGAGCGATTCTAGGCGCTACAATCCGGAACCCCGCGACCGCTACCGCCGCAGCTTCGAATCCTGCCTCGGGCCTCGGGCATGGATGTGTATGATGTCCTTAGGTTAGTTAGGTTTAAGTAGTTCTAGGTTCTAGGGGACTGATGACATCAGAAGTTAAGTCCCATAGTGCTCAGAGCATTTGAACCATTTTGTAAATTTCTCTTTTCCGCAGTTAGACTCAGTACCTCCTCATAAGTTATTCAATCTACCCATTTAATCTTCAGCATTCTTCTTTAGCAGCACATTTCAAAAGCTTTTATTCTCTTCTTGCCTGAACTGTCTTTCGTCCAAGTTTCACTTCCTTACAATCCTGCTTAAATTTTTATTCGGTGTTAAGAAATTTCTCTTTTCAGAAATAATTTTCCTGCTGCTGCCAGTCTGCATTTTACATCATCTCTGGCTCAGCCACCGTTAGTTGTTTTGCTTCCCATATAGCAAAATTCACCTGTTATTTTAGTGTGCAAATCCCTACTCTAACTGTATCTGCATTACCTGATTTAATTCGATTAGATGCCATTACTTTTACTTTGCTTTTCTTGGTGTTCATCTTATGACCTCTTTTCAAAACACTACGCATTCCATTGAATTGCTCTTCCCAGTCCTTTGCCATCTATGGCAGAATGGTAATGTCATCATCAAATCTCGAAGTTTTTATATTTTGTCCCTGACCTTCAACATTCTTTCAATATCTGTCATTTTTTCTCTTTCTGCTTGCCCACTGTAGAGATTGAATAACAATGAGGATAGGCGGCAACCCTTGTCTCACTTCATTCTCAACTACTGCTTCCGTTTCATGTCCGAGTCTTATAAATGGTCTGTTTTTCAAGTTGTAGATTATCTTTCCCTCTCTGTATTTTACCCTCCTAGCTACAGTAGCTACAAAATTTAAGAGTATTGCAGTCAACATTGTCAAAAGCTTCCTCTAAATCTATAAATGCTGCAAATGAGAGTTTACCTTTCTTTAAGCTATCTTCTAAGATACGTCGTAAGAGCAATATTGCATCACGTGTTCCTGTATTTCTCCAGAACGCAAACTGATCTTCCCCAAGGTTGGTTTCTGTCGCTATTTCCATTCCTCTGTTAATAATTCGTTGCGGTATTTTGCAACCACGACTTATGAAACTGATAGTTTGGTTATATTCATACTTGCCATCTTTGTTATTGCAGTAATTACATATGTCTATACATACGCCCATAAAAGAGGCGATTAAAATGTAACTTCCCTTCTACTTATTTGTAAATTATCTTTGGATAGACTACACCATGGCCGTTACAAGTACTATTGTACAGTCAATATCATCTTTGGTGCTATCAACCTCATCATTTTTAACTGTACTTTAAACATAGCTTTAATTAGTATGGTGCAGCCAGATTAATCTTCAGAGCTGTCAGCCAACTTTAAAGGCAATCTTTAATGCTGTCAGCCAACTTTAAACGTAAGTCACCTTACTGGAAGTAGATTACGTACTGTACGTAATATCAGCTCTAAGTTTTCCCTGTTATCTCAATTTGTATCTTTTACAATGTTAATTCTAATGATGCTCTTGTTCGTTTGAAGAGCGAAACCGGTCACAAAAAATACAACGTGCGACTTGTGGTTGTTTTCAAAAACTTAGTTTCAATAGTCGCTCCCCCTGCAATCAATGCCTGATCTTAGTAAACTTTTCTTCATGTCTGAGGCTGTTTTGTAACTTTCATATAGCTTGCACACCAGGGGGAATAGATTTGTCATGGTTAGCTCTCACAGTGATCCCAGTAATTCCGAGGGCATGTTGTCTGCTCCTGGGGTCTTGTTTCGACTTACGTAGGTCATTCAATGACCTGTTTAATTCTTCTACCAATATCGTATCTCCCATCTCATCTTCAATCACTTCCGCTTTGTCTTGAAGTTAATTCTCCTTGTATAGCGCTTCAGCACCTTTCTTCCATGTTTCAGTTTTATTTTTTGTTAGTACTGGCTTGCCGTCTAAGCTCTCTGTGTTCATACAACTGCTTGTCTTTTCTCCAAATGTGTCTTTAATTTTGCTATAGCCCTCGTCTGTCTTTCCCCTACTCATGTATGCTTATACAGCCTTGCATTTGCCCTCTAGCTTCTCCTGCTCAGTCATTTTACATGCTATGTCAGTTTCATTTTATGTCGAATAAGAAGTATCGCTGCGACTTTTTAAAATCTTATTCAAAGACACGACCTGTTTCACAAACTAAATTTGCATCAGCAAGTGTTTATAGTCAATCTAAGAAAGCGATCTGTTTAAAAACTGTGTACATCACATTCCCCAGTATTCTCATCAAGGAATTTAAAATTTATTACTCGCAAATATGTGTACATCTACAAATAAAAAACTGGTTGGTGCTAAGGCCATCTCGAAGCGTGCAATGTAGAAAGCCGGAGGAGGAAGCGTTGCTGTTGCCAGTATTAATATCACCTTCTTTTCATATATCTCACGGACTATTCTGCCAGGATCAATCCTGACAACGTGGTCTGCCCATTCCAAACATCTCGCTTTGGCGATGTTCACCAAAGACTGCTAGCTTAGCTAGTTTTCCTTGGATCGCCAACCCATCTTCGTGTTGCTTGGTCAAATGGTGGCCCAAAGATTTTTCTGTACACTTTATTTTCGAAGAATGAAAATTGGTGCTCTGCTCTTTTGGTCATGTTCCATTTTCCCTCACCGTACAGCAGTACCGACTCATGATTGTGCTATAGAACGTCATCTTGGTTGTTCTGGCCAGGGGATGGAGGATAGACGTTTTTCGAGGGAGAAGTTAATTTTGTTTGCGTTCTGTAGTCCAATTTGGTGTTAGATTTGTCTTCTATTGTAGTCGTTTATTATTACACTAAGGTATTTGAAATTGGTAGTGTTCTTGAAAGTCCAGTTTTTAATGTGAAGATCATCACGTTGTTTTGTAGTCATGTTTTCCCTTTGTATGACAATGTATTCCGCCTTTTTACGTTTTAAACTTAATTTCATTGCGGCATCATGTAGTTTCTTGAAGACCGTCTCAATTTCACTACTGTTATTTTTTTATTAAAACTATCTATTATGCATAGGACAGTATATTTCGTTCTTTATCTGTGATGCTTCCATTTGTTGTTTGTTTGGTTTCTGTTACTAGTCTTTGGAAGACAAGCTTGGATATAAGTGGAGATAGCACGTAACCTTGAGTTAGTTGTTTTGTCCTCAAAAATAGTTCTGCATGTGTACTACGCTGATTAAAATTAAACATATACGAAAAACCTGATTATTCTCGTTGTTTATGCTCATGGTATCTGTATTTACCTGGCTGTTGTGCCAGTGTTCCGTCAGAGATTTTCGAGTATAAATAAACATGGTTTCCTTGGAATAATGCAAAGTGCCACCTAAAAAACTACATACATCAAATAAAGTTTTTTGTCATCCCGGTTCCCAGAAATCCTGAAGATACGCGTTCACTGCGGATATTGCATCAGAGGCACAGTCCCTTTGACTGTTCAGAGATGTCACTAACCCCGGCCAAAGATTTAAACAACCACGAATGAGCAGCGCCTATTAGACGGAGGGGGTCCGACAACCGATCAGTTCCAGTCATTCCACCAGGAAGTACATACGCAGCCCGTGATGTCTGTAGTTCAGCCATGCCTAGACGGTCAATATCGCGGTTCGGTCGCGTCCGCATTGTTAATTTGTGCCAGGAAGTGCTCTCAACAAGGGGAGTGTCCAGGCGTCTCGGAGTGAACCAAAGCGATGTTGTTCGGGCATGGAGGAGATACAGAGAGACAAGAACTGTCGATGACGTGTCTCGCTCAGGCCGCCCAAGGGCTAATGCAGCGGATGACCGCTACCTACGGATTGGCACCACGTTCTCTTCACCGACGAGTGTCTCATATGCCTTCAACCAGACATCGTCGGAGACGTGTTTGGAGGCAACCCGGTCAGGCTCAACACCTTAGACACAGTGTCCAGCGAGTGCAGGAAGGTGGAGGTTCGCTGATGTTTAGGGTTGGCATTCTGTGGGGCCGACGAACGCCACTGGTGGTCATGGAAGGCGCTGTAACGGCTGTACGACATATGAATGCCATCTTCCGACCGATAGTGCAACCATATTGGCAGCGTACTGGCGAGTCATTCGTCTTCATGGACGACAATTCGCGGCCCCACCATGCACATCTTGTGAATGACTTCTTTCAGAATAACGACATCGCTCGACTTGAGTGGGCAGCATGTTCTCCAGATATGAACCCTATCGAATATGCCTGGGATAGATTAAAAACGGCTGCTTATGGGGGACGTCAATCCACCGACCACTTTGAGGGATCTACGCTGAATCGCCGTTGAGGAGTGGGATACTCTGGACCAACAGTGCCTTGATGAACTTGTTGATAGTATGCCACGACGAATACAGGCATGCTTCATTGCAAGAAGACGTGCTACTGTGTATTAGGGGTACCGTTGTCTACAGCAATCTGGACCACCATCTCTGAAGGTCTTGCTGTATAGTGATACAACATGCAATGAGTGGTTTTCATGAGCAATAAAAAGGGCTGAAATGATGTTTATGTTGATCTCTCTTCCAATTTTCGGTACAGGTTCCAGAACTCTCTGCACTAAGGTGAAGCAAAAGTTTTTTATGTGTGTATATATAGCAGGTCTTATTAAGTTGCCAGAGTGGCAAGTCGTATGTATATTTCGCATTTCATTATAATTTATTCGAATTATCTTCCCTATAAGTTAATAAAATCTAGAGATCAGAAACAATCTGAGATAGAGCAACTGTTGAAATGCGAAACTGTCTCTTCAGTAACATGCTAGTAAATATATCGAGTTACTAATAACCAGTGTGTGAATCCCAGCCTTACCTCCTTCAGGCTATGTTGCTCGGCCGTAGTTATTTTTGCTTCTGCATATCCTCCTGAGTTGTAATGAGAATCCAGCGAAAAGCGTATCCACCCGTTGGCAAAATTTGGGAAAAATACTCGCACTAAGGAAAACCGGAAGCGCAATTCAGTGCTCAGCGGACCACCTCAGCTCATTTCACACTTACGTGCCAGATGGAACACGTAAATACTTCGTTCCCTAGGCTATTTTGTTTACTTCGTCAAAAACATTGCTCTCCTAATGCAAAATAATCGTATTTAAGGATCGAAGTTTTGCGTTGTGGCTGTTAATACGTTTATCCCTCTTTGTGACAAGACAGTCAATGCTGTCATGCAAAACTGTTTGTAGTTGCTTTCGGAACGATGATTACATGAGAGATATACAACGTTTCTTCCGAAGCAACTGATGGCCGCAAATATCTTTCTTCAAGGTCCCAAAACGGTGAAAACTGCAAGGGGAGAAATCGGGGCTGTATGGAGGATGTATAAGGGCTTCCCCGCGAAACTCCTGCAAAGAAGTTTAAACAACCTTGGCATCATGTGATCAGGGCATTATCCTGCAACAGAATGATGCCGTCCGTTGATATTCCTGGGCGTTTGGACATGATGGTGCGCTTCAATTTTTGCGAAGTGCCCACGTACTGCTAGGCTTTAAATATAGTATCATATTCCAGAACGTTAATGATCAGTGGGCCACTATAGTCAAAGAAAAAGGTAATCAGGACTTTTTCCGAACTTGCGTGTCTGTTATTTCGACTACGCTGCAGGACAATCCTGCAGGGCTGTCCTTAAATCCGTAAGAGTATGAGGGGGTGGAGATCTTTTCAGAACAGCACGTTTCAGGGCATCCCAGATATGCTCAATAATGTTCATGTCTGGGGAATTTGGTGACCAACGGAAGTGTTTAAACTCAGAAGAGTGTTCCTGGAGCAACTCTGTAGCAAATATAACGCTGTCGACAGCGAACACGGTATCAGCGAATGGCGCAGAGGATCTCCGTCACAGGTTCCCAGAACATGAAAGCTGCTGACGCCAGGAACGAGAAAGCCGGCAGTGTGAGGCGTGCTGGTGTCGTCTGCGGGCGAGTCTGAGGGGCAGAAAAAGTCGCCAGTGAGAGGGCAGCCGGTCGGCGAAAATAAGGGGGCGGTGTGCGGCGTGGTGTGGCGGGGCAGGGCTCCACAGCTCAGCCCAACTCCGTTCGTATCCGGCTGCGGTGGCCGCCCCGGGCTGTGGGTCGCGCCGTCTCCGCGGCCTTGGACGCTCGCAGGCTTCGATTGCGGAAGCCCGAGCGACTGGTCAGTGCGCCTAAACGTCAGCACAGCACGCGGCAACACGAGAGAAGAGTGTAAGCGTAGGCTTCCGCGGCCGTTGTCTTCTTCAATAAAATTCTTCAGGGTATCAGACCGCATCGTCATAATTTAAAATGCGCATTTTAAATTATGACGATGCGGTCTGATACCCTGAAGAATTTTATTGAAGACGAGAGAAAAGTGTACAGCCGTTCTTATTAACCTTTATTAACATGCCTGGCTGACGCTACGTTAATGACTCTAGAATACTTTTTCAGTAGTGCTGAAGACTTAAGATCAAATAAGGCAGAAGGGATAGATAACATTCCATCAGAATTTCTAAAATCATTGGAGAAAGTGGCAACAAAACGACTGTTCACATAGGTGTGTAGAATGTGTGAGTCTGGTGACATACCATCTGACTTTCGGGAAAACATCATCCACACAATCCGAAGACGCCAAGAGAATTAACAGCTCATGCATCCAAGTTGCTTACAAGACAAATATACAGAAGAATGGAAAAGAAAATTGAGGATGCGTTAGATGCGGATCAATTTGTCTTTAGGAAAGGTAAAAGCACGAGAGAGGCAATTCTAATGTTGCGGTTAATAATGGAAGCAAGACTAAAGAAAAATCAAGACACGTTCATAGGATTTGTCGACCTGGAAAAAGCGTTCGACAATATAAAATGGTGGAAGATGTTCGAAATTCTGAAAAAAGTAGGGGTAAGCGGTACGGAGAGACGGGTCATATAGAATACGTACAACAGCCAAGAGGGAATAATACGAGTGGTCGACCAAGAACGAAGTGCTCGTATTTAAAAGGATATAAGACAATATTGTAGCCTTTCACCTCTAATGTTCAATCTGTACATCGAGGAAGCAGTGATGGAAATAAAAGAAAGGTTCAGGAGTGGAATTAGAATTCAAAGTGAAAGAATATCAATGATACGATTCGCTGATGACATTGCTATCCTGAGTGAAAGTGAAGCAGAATTACATGAACTGCTGAACGGAATTAACAGGCTAATGAGTATACAGTTTTGACTGAGAGTAAATCGAAGAAAGACGAAGGTAATGAGAAGTAGTAGAAATGAGAACAGCGAGAAACTTAACATCAGGATTGATGGTCAAAAAGTATATGAAGTTAAGGAATTCTGCTACCTAGACAGTAAAATAACCAATGACGGACGGAGCAAGGAGGACATCAAAAGCAGACTAGCTGCGGTAAAAAAGGCTTTCCTGGCCAAGAGAAGTCTACTAATATCAAATATCAGTCTTAATTTGAAGAAGACATTTTTGAGAATTTACGTCTAAAGTACAGCATTGAATGGTAGTGAAACATGGATTGTGGGAAAATCGGAACAGAAGAGAATCGAAGTATTTGAGATGTAGTGCTACAGACCAATGTTGAAAATTAGGTGGACTGATAAAGTAAGGAATGAGGAGGTTGTCTGCAGACTCAGACATGAAAGGAATATGTGAAAACACTGATAAGGTGAAGGGACAGGATGATAGGACGTCTGATAAGACGTGAGGGAGCGACTTTCATGGTACTAGAGGGAGCTGTAGAGGCAAAAAACTGTAGAGGAAGAAAGAGATTGGAATACATCCAACAAATAATTGAGGACTTAGGTTGCAAGTTCTTCTCTGAGATGAAGGGGTTGGCGCAGGAGAGGAATACGTGGCGGGCCGCCGCGACAAATCAGTCAGAAGACTGATGGGAAAAAAAAATGCTCTGAAGGTCTTAGGATGTGGGCGAAGGGGTAGGGAAATCCGTCTCTTGAATGAGATTTTCACTCTGCAGCGGAGTGTGCGCTGATATGAAACTTCCTGACAGATTAAAACTGTGTGCCGGACCGAGACTCGAACTCGGGACCTTTGTGTTTCGCGGGCAAGTGCTCTACCAACTGAGTTACCCAAGCACGACTCACTTCCCGTCCTCACAGCTTTACTTCTGCCAGTACCTCGTCTCCTACCTTCCAGACTTTACAGAAGCTCTCCTGCGAACCTTGCAGAACTGGCACTCCTGAAAGAAAGGTCCCGAGTTCGAGTCTCGGTCCGCACACAGTTTTAATCTGCCAGGAAGTTTCAAATCCGTCTCTTATTCACAAAACACAAAAATATTTCTTCTGACTGCTGCAAAGCTAGAGAGACGAGACGGGTCGCAAGCTGAACGTGTAGCCACCCCCTGGCCGGACAATGGACGCCGTTACCTAAGTGTATCAGATAGATTATATAATGGTAAGACAGAGATTTAGGAACCAGGTTTTAAATTGTAGAACATTTCCAGGGGCAGACGTGGACTCTGATCACAATCTGTTGGTTATGAACTGTAGATTAAAACTGAAAAAACTGCAAAAAGGTGGGAATTTAAGGAGATGGAACCTGGATAAACTGAAAGAACCAGAGGTTGTACAGAGTTTCAGGGAGAGCATAAGGGAACAATTGACAGGAATTGGGGAAAGAAATACAGTAGAAGAAGAATGGGTAGCTTTGAGGGATGAAGTAGTGAAGGCAGCAGAGGATCAAGTAGGTAAAAAGACGAGGGCTAGTAGAAATCCTTGGGTAACAGAAGAAATATTGAATTTAATTGATGCAAGGAGAAAATATAAAAATGCAGTAAATGAAGCAGGCAAAAAGGAATACAAACGTCTCAAAAATGATATTGACAGGAAGTGCAAAATGGCTAAGCAGGGATGGCTAGAGGTCAAATGTAAGGATGTAGAGTCTTATCTCACTAGGGGTAAGATAGATACTGCCTACAGGAAAATTAAAGAGACCTTTGGAGATAAGAGAACCATTTGCATGAACATCAAGAGCTCAGATGGAAACCCAGTTCTAAGCAAAGAAGGGAAAGCAGAAAGGTGGATGGAGTATATAGAGGGTCTATACAAGGGCGATGTACTTGAGGACAATATTATGGAAATGGAAGAGCATGTAGATGAAGATGAAATGGGAGATACGATACTGCGTGAAGAGTTTGACAGAGCACTGAAAGACCCGAGTCGAAACAAGGCCCCCGGAGTAGACAACATTCCATTGGAACTACTGACGGCCTTGAGAGAGCCAGTCCTGACAAAACTCTACCATCTGGTGAGCAAGATGTATGAAACAGGCGAAATACCCTCAGACTTCAATAAGAATATAATAATTCCAATCCCAAAGAAAGCAGGTGTTGACAGATGTGAAAATTACCGAACAATCAGTTTAATAAGCCACACCTGCAAAATACTAACACGAATTATTTACAGACGAATGGAAAAACTAGTAGAAGCCGACCTCGGGGAAGATCAGTTTGGATTCCACAGAAATACTGGAACACGTGAGGCAATACTGACCTTACGACTTATCTTAGAAGAAAGATTAAGAAAAGGCAAACCTACGTTTTTAGCATTTGTAGACTTAGAGAAAGCTTTTGACAATGTTGACTGGAATACTCTCTTTCAAATTCTAAAGGTGGCAGGGGTAAAATACAGGGAGCGAAAGGCTATTTACAATTTGTACAGAAACCAGATGGCAGTTATAAGAGTTGAGGGGCATGAAAGGGAAGCAGTGGTTGGGAAGGGAGTAAGACAGGGTTGTAGCCTCTCCCCGATGTTATTCAATCTGTATATTGAGCAAGCAGTAAAGGAAACAAAAGAAAAATTCGGAGCAGGTATTAAAATCCATGGAGAAGAAATAAAAACCTTGAGGTTCGCCGATGACATTGTAATTCTGTCAGAGACAGCAAAGGACTTGGAAGAGCAGTTGAATGGAATGGACAGTGTCTTGAAAGGAGGATATAAGATGAACATCAACAAAAGCAAAACGAGGATAATGGAATGTAGTCGAGTTAATTCGGGTGATGCTGAGGGAATTAGATTAGGAAATGAGGCACTTAAAGTAGTAAAGAAGTTTTGCTATTTGGGGAGCAAAATAAGTGATGATGGTCGAAGTAGAGAGGATATAAAATGTAGACTGGCAATGGCAAGGAAAGCGTTTCTGAAGAAGAGAAATTTGTTTACATCGAGTATAGATTTAAGTGTCAGGAAGTCATTTCTGAAAGTATTTGTATGGAGTGTAGCCATGTATGGAAGTGAAACATGGACGATAAATAATTTGGACAAGAAGAGAATATAAGCTTTTGAAATGTGGTGCTACAGAAGAATGCTGAAGATTAGATGGGTAAATCACATAACTAATGAGGAGGTATTGAATAGGATTGGGGAGAAGAGAAGTTTGTGGCACAACTTGACCAGAAGAAGGGATCGGTTGGTAGGACATGTTCTGAGGCATCAAGGGATCACCAATTTAGTATTGGAGGGCAGCGTGGAGGGTAAAAATCGTAGAGGGAGACCAAGAGATGAATACACTAAGCAGATTCAGAAGGATGTAGGTTGCAGTAGGTACTGGGAGATGAAGAAGCTTGCACAGGATAGAGTAGCATGGAGAGCTGCATCAAACCAGTCTCAGGACTGAAGACCACAACAACAAGAACAACCTAAGTGTCGGTCGTGTGGCGAGGGGACTTTGAACTCCCCCACCCACCCACCGGTGGTTTCTTTTGAAGGCTCCGACGCCCGTAATCATGGCGCCTCACAAAATAGCTTTCCATTCACACTACAGGCGCTGTGAAACCAAGGGTAGTGTTACAGAAGTGGAAAGGAGAACGATGCTTCAGTCGGCGATGGACAGTCATACGAGTTCTAGGAAATGAGTCTCACGCCCGACGAGCTGGCGCTGTCGAGCCACGGCGTTGCACAGAACGTTCCAGAAAGGCGTCCCGCGCCTGCTTCAGGCTCTGATCGCCATTGGCCCTTTTGACGTACACGTCAGCACTAGAACTGAGACTACCAGCGCAAAAGGCGGGAAAGGTTTCGATGGGTAGAAAATTTGTTGTAGAGCAACGACTGACGGCTCTCTTTAAAAAACAGAGAAGCTGCTCGTCGTGCTGTGGAGAGAAGTTTTGGGTGACATCTATTCTGGTCATCGCAGGAAACGGTCGTTTTCGGTACACATGTGCACTTTGCGTAAGAGCTTGAGTTCTCAATTTCGTTTGTCCGCATCTGCTGACAATTTTTGGTAAAGCATGGATCGGACATCAGCAGGCTTCATCAACGGAAGCGGCAGTGTGCAGCAGTCCACGTCACCAGCCGCACTGCAGGACGCAGCTCCGTCTATAAACGGTAATGTGGTGTCACCGCCAGACCCCACACTTGCTAGGTGGTAGCCTTTAAATCGGCCGCGGTCCATTAGTGTACGTCGGACCCGCGTGTCGCCACTGTTAGTGATTGCAGACCGAGCGCCGCCACACGGTAGGTCTAGAGAGACTTCCTAGCACTCGCCCCAGTTGTATAGCCGACTTTGCTAGCGATGGTTCACTGACAAAATACGTTCTCATTTGCCGAGACGATAGTTAGCATAGCCTTCAGCTACGTCATTTGCTACGACCTAGCAAGGCGCCATTATCAGTTGCTATTGGTATTGTAAATAATGTACAGACAAGAGCTACGATCAACATTAATGGATTAAAGTTAAGTATTCTACCAGTTACCTCCTTTTTTCTAAGTTCTACTTACCTTGTCCTGTTCCAGACCTCACACCAGCCTGTGTGAGCTTAAACGCGTGCCTTTCGGCTTCCTCTCAATTTAGTGGGTTGGTCTCCTGCCAATCCACAACATTTTGGCGACGAGGTTTTCCGCGTTCTTATCGCTATTGCCCTGATTTACTTGTGTAATTGCTTCGCCACAATCTCCAGATGCACTGTCCTAATTTTATCGCTTACAGAATCAGCAGACGCAGGCCATACTGGATGCCCTTGGACAGCTCGTCCAGGGTCAACGTGCAATGCAAAACGATGCGGCGGCCGCCGCTCCACCGCTAACGCAGCCACAACACGCTGTTGCACCAACTTTTCGACCTTTTGATACTGCACTGGAAAGCTGGACGGAGTGATCACGCCAATTTGGATTCCATCTCGCCGCCTACAGAATTCAAGGTAACGAGCGGCAGCAATTTTTGTTGTCTTCCGTCGGCGTCCAAAAGTACCATGTGATAGTCAAATTATGTCCCCGACGCGACGCCACAACTCTGTCCTACGACGAAATTTTGTCTACATTAGATGCATATTTCAAAGAATCAGTCAATGTAGTTGCAAAAAGGTATCCCTTCTTTCGTACAAAACGTACGGTAGGTCAGACTAATCGAGAGTGGGTTGCAACTTTGCAAGGCCTTACTAGGGATTGTGGTTTTGAGTGTCAATGTGGACTCCCTTATTCAGATACTATGGTACGTGATGCAATTGCACACAACGTTTCTGATGTTCGTATAAGGGAACAGATTTTGAAACTAGTCAATCCCTCCATTCAACAAGTGATGGACATATTGGATCGGCAGGACACACTTGGCTTTGCTCAGGAACCATTTGAAACTTCCCCAGCAGTGTGTCACATTAACCGGCCCGCCGGGCGAGCTGCACGGAGCAGTAAACAGCCCTCGCGCCGGGCCGCGCAACGGCCGCCTGGCTCTCCGCCACGTGTGCCACGCAGGCAAGCAAATGCAGTGCTATAATCATGCCCGCAGTGTGCTACTCGACATTTGCGTGAGAATAGCCCCTCACGCCAGGCTATTTGCTTTTTCTGTAATAAAAAAGGACATGTTCAGAGTGTTTGCCAGAAAAAGCTCAGATTGGACACTCACAACCATTCCAGGCCCTTTGCTTCGCGCTGGAATCAAACCAAGAATACTCAGGATCGTGAACCTTCGCCCATGGAAATTCATGTAGTTCATTCCACTCTGCCCAGTGCCACTCTCTCTAACAGTGACTATGTTCGTCCCACAAATAGTGTGCGTCGTCATCGCCGGAAATCCCGTCATGTCGCAAGTGATTTTGTACCAGTGTCAGTTCACGTTGCACGAGACTGTCGCTCTTGTCGTCAGCAGTACAATAAACTTTTTGTCGACTTGGACATACACGGCAAAGTGATACCATTCCAGCTCGATAGCGGAGCTGCAGTTTCACTGATCAATCAAGACACGTACAAACAGCTGGGCACACCTCCATTGCGTGCCGCAAATGTTAAGCTCAGTAGCAGCCTTCTTGCCACATACAAGGGACAAACAAAACTTGTGTCATTGTACGTCCTTCGTTCTTCTTCTGCAGTGAACTTGTTTGGTTTAGATTTATTTCAGTTGTTTAACTTGTCTATAGTCAATCAGGTCCTATCAGTGAACCAGACTATGCCTTCTGACACTGTTTCTCGTCTATGTGAAGAGTTTGTAGACATTTTTGCACCGGGCCTTGGTAGCACTAAGAACTATAAAGCACATTTTGAACTGAAAGTAAACGCGCAACCGAAATTTTCCAGAGCACGCAATGTTCCCCACGCATTGCGTGATGAGGTCGCAAGCACATTAAGCGATTTGGAATCACAAGGTGTGATTGAACGTGTGCAGGCTTCTCTCTGGGCATCACCGTTAGTAATTTTGCCAAAACCTTCTGGAAAATTGAGACTTTGTGTGGACTTCAAGGCAACAGTGAGTCCACAACTAGTGATTGCAACTTTTCCTTTACCCTGCCCGGAAGATCTTTTTGACAAACTGTGCCCGGATAAATATTTTTCGAAGTTGGACCTAGCAGATGCATACTTGCAAATACCGGTGGACGAAGACTCCAAGCGCGTTTTGGTGGTTAACACGCATCTTGGTTTGTATCGATTCAAACGATTGCCATTCGGGTGTGCATCCGCCCCTGCGTTGTTTCAGCAATATCTGCAAACAGTTTGTGCGTCGGTCCCTACTGCAGCAAACTATCTGGACGATATAGTGATCTCCGGACAGACGGAAGAAGAACATTTAGCCAATCTCAGAACATTATTTGTCTTGCGACAAAATGGTCTTCGCTTGCGGAAGGACAAATGTGTGTTTCTTGCTCGTGACTTACCCTACCTGGGACATGTACTCAATGCCCAAGGCATACATCCTAGTCCCGAGCACCTCCGTGCCATACAAGACTTGCCTTCGCCGCAGAATTTGAAGCAGCTACAGAGTGTGCTGGGTAAAATAAATTACAACCGATATATTCCCCATGCCTCTTCCATTTCAGCTCCGCTTCATCGCTTACGCCGTAAAGGTGTTCCGTTTGTCTGGACGACGGAATGCGAACGCGCCTTTCGCCAGTTGAAATCGGCGTTGCTTTCCAATACTTGCTTTTCGCCATTCGATCCCCAGAAACCCCTTTTGTTGATGATGGATGCATCGGATTTCGGGATCGGTGCTGTGCTTGCGCACACAGATGGATCGCACGATCGCCCTATTGCCTTTGCGTCCAAATTGCTCTCGTCTGCGCAAAGAAATTATTCACAGATCGAGAAAGAAGCATTGGCTCTCGTATTTGGTGTTACTAAGTTTCATGATTTCTTGTATGGTCGTCACTTTACCATTATCACAGACCACAAACCTTTGACATCGCTTTTTCATCCGAACAAGCCTGTACCTCCACGTACAGCTCAGAAATTCATTCGCTGGTCTATTTTCCTCTCGCAGTACCGCTACGATATCTTGTATCGGTCCACTGCTAAGCACGGAAACGCCGATGCGTTGTCCCGTTTGCCTGTTACTGAGGATAGAGCATTCGATTCCTCTGAACTTGCTTGCATGTTCATTGATTCGGAAACCGATGACGTGGTTGAATCGTTTCCGATTGATTTTCGTCGTGTAGCTACAGCCACAGCTGCTGACCCTGTCCTTGCTACCGTTCTGCGTTTTGTTGCTACGCAATGGCCCTTGTCAAAGTCACGGATCGGGGATCCGTTGGTTCGCCGATTTTTTGTTCACAAGGAGAGACTTTTTGTTAGACGTGGTGTTTTGTTGTTGCGTTCTGATAATGATCGGTCCAGGGTCTCCACTAAGGACATTGGGGTATAGTGAGAACGAAACAACTTGCTCGTCAGCACTGTACTTGGTTCGGAATCGATGCTGCGATTACGAATATGTGCACTTCTTGCATGGCGTGTGCCGATCACCAATCCGCAACACCGCGGAAATTCTTTGCATGGCCGAAAGCCAATTCCCCTTGGCAACGCTTACACATCGATTTTGCTGGTCCATTCTGGAATGCTCGATGGTTGGTTGTGGTAGATTCATTCAGTAATTTTCCTTTTGTTGTCCGGATGTCTTCCACGACGTCATCTGCCACCATTCAAGCGTTGTCTGCTATCTTTTGCATTGAAGGTCTTCCACAGACTGTTTCCGACAATGGCCCACAATTCATGTCCGCAGAATTTCAGTCATTCTGCAAGGCCAATGGTATTCAACATGTGACGTCCGCGCCGTTTTCGCCACAGTCAAACGGTGCCGCTGAACGATTGGTCAGGACTTTCAAGTCACAGATGTTGAAGTTGAAAGCGTCGCATTCTCGGGAGGACGCGTTATTGCTCTTTTTGTCCTCGTATCGCTCTCAGCCCCGAGATGGTCGCTCGCCGGCTGAGTTGCTCCACGGTCGTCATCATCGAATCTTGATGTCTTTGCTACATCCGCCGCATCAGGTTCCTGTGCAGCGGCAGACACCTGCTTTTGCTCCCGGCGACGTTGTCTACTATCGTCACTATCGAGGTTCACAGCGTTGGCTTGAAGGGCGCATTCTTCGCTGCCTCGGCCGCTCTCTGTATTTGGTTTTGGGGGCCTCTGGTGAGGTACGCCGGCATCTCAACCAGCTGCGCCTCTGTCGTCGCACGGGTTCTGCCGCTCGCCGTCTGCTTTCAGCGACGGTGCCGTCCGGTCAGCGCCCGGGGGACCCATCTACTGGCTCGCCTCAGCCCCAGGTGTTACCGACGCTGCCTTCCATTTTGCCCCATGGCGACGCGCCGCCACCGCCGCCGCCGCCTGTTCTCCCGCCGGCGACGCCCGCAGTGGATGCGTCGCTGCAACCGCTGGGCGCCTCCCTGGGTCACGCGCTGCCGATCGCTTCCGTGACCGGATGTCCTCCGACATGGAACTCTTGCCCGCTCCGGACCATATGGCGTCTTCGCCCGTCGGGTGCCCCGGCCCGATGGAGGTCGACGCTTCGGCCCCTCCTGTCTCTCTGCGGGCGCATACACCGCATGTTGGCGTGCACCCTGGAGCAGGTTTTCAGGCGTTTCCTAGCTCCCCTCGGACCGAATGGCAGGGTGCGGGTGGTACAGCCTCACCTGTTGTTAGGCTCCCCACCTCGTCGCATACGTCAACATGGGGTCCACCCCACGGCGGGCGGAAGCCTTATAACACAACCGTACGCCGATTTGCGGGGGAGGAATGTGGTGTCACCGCCAGACACCACACTTGCTAGGTGGTAGCCTTTAAATTGGCCGCGGTCCATTAGTATACGTCGGACCCGCGTGTCGCCACTGTCAGTGATTGCAGACCGAGCGCCGCCACACGGCAGGTCTAGAGAGACTTCCTAGCACTCGCCCCAGTTGTACAGCCGACTTTGCTAGCGATGGTTCACTGACAAAATACTTTCTCATTTGCCGAGACGATAGTTAGCATAGCCTTCAGCTACGTCATTTGCTACGACCTAGCAAGGCGTCATTATCAGTTGCTATTGATATTGTAAATAATGTACAGACAAGAGCTACGTTCAACATTAATGGATTAAAGTTAAGTATTCTACCAGTTACCTCCTTTTTTCTAAGTTCTACTTACCTTGTCCTGTTCCAGACCTCACGCCAGCCTGCGTGAGCTGAAACGCGTGCCTTTCGGCTTCCTCTCAATTTAGTGGGTTGGTCTCCTGCCAATCCACAACAGGTAACATGCACTGCGCCGGTCTGTAGCCATTTCCATCAGAACCCGCCATCGCCTAGCTGAAGCAAAGCAGCAGACCTACATAGCAGCAGCTTGTTGTGATAACAGACCATAGAAAAGCGTTCGATCACTGCGCTATCGGTGCCAGTTACTAGCTGTCCGTTCAAATTGATTGTATAGGTGTGATAGCACCCTGCCGAGCATGCGTAATCTTCGCACTAGCCCAACTAGGACTATTGCCAATATATTTAATGTCGTAAGCTGGCACTGAATAAATTGTTTTTCTAGGAAATACTCGAATCATAACCAACTTTATGTTCAGTTTATGGTGAAGTGTCGTTAGACAATAAATCATTGTTTGTTAATGAATTATAGCATTTCTCCAATCAGAATGCGCTGTTGACTGACACTTCCCACGCGACATCTTCCTTTTAGAGGGGAGAATCAATTAGATAGGTAGGCAGTAGGTAAATTAAATTAATCATTCTTGTTAAGTTAGCCAGATCACCCAGAGCTGTGCTGGGGTTTAGCTGACGGTCCAGATCGCCGTACGCAGTAGGGGTGCACTCTGAGAGAGTGTTGGAGGTGGACCGCAATAATTAGCTTACTTACGCAAGTGGCACCAACCCCCAACCATAGGCTAACTTACACATCAGTCCTCTGCAGGCCCTTCTACAGATCGATACTGTCTTTTCGTGATGCTACTTTCTTATACACAACCGAATCATCAGCAAATAGTCTTAAGGAACTTCCGACGCTTTCTACTAGGTCATTTATATACACTGTAAACAGTAACGATCCTATCACATTTCCCTGGGGTACTCTGGAAATTATCTTGACACCTGTCAGCTCTCTTCCGTTAAGAGCGACGTACTGAGTTCTCTCTGTAAAGAAGTCTTCAATCCATTTGCAAATCTGGTACTGTACTCCGTTAACGCGTGTTTTTTTTCTTTAAACGGCAGTGCGGGCGGTGTCCAATGACTTCCTGAAGTCTAGGAACACGGCATCAACCTGATCGCCCTCGTCTACAGCGCTTTGGTTCTCATGGAGGAACAGAGCGAGCTGATTTCGGATTTCCGATCGTTCTTGGCACTTTTGAATTTCGGTGCATCTGTGTTCGAACTTGGAAGAAATATAAACAGCAGAGAGCTTTGTTTGACAGCCGCTTTGGCATTTCAGTATTCAGATCCTGTGATTCTTCAATTTGTGTTTCATGCGCAAACATGTTTACTAAGTGTTTATATACTCTTGTAATCATGCTCATTATGTGGAGGGCCGGCCGGGGTGGCCGAGCGGTTCTAGGCGCTACAGTCTGGAACCGCGCGGCCGCTACGGTCGCAGGTTCGAATCCTGCCTCGGGCATGGATGTGTGTGATGTCCTTAGGTTAGTGAGGTTTAAGTAGTTCTAAGTTCTAGGGGACTGATGACCTCAGAAGTTAAGTCCCATAGTGCTCAGGAACCGTTTATTATGTGTATATACTATGTTCTTGTGTTCCTTGTCCTACTCCTCTCGTCTACTTAAGAGAATGTGTGTGTCTCTGTGTGTGATACTTTAGAATGCTTTGATTCGCAGAAACGGTTTCTTTGGATGTTAGTGGCAGAAGGCATTAGTGGCCACTGTTCAACAGCTATTGTATACGTTGGCACGGGTGACCGGCGCATATTTTCTATGACCGTTTCCGGTGGTACCTGAGGATCCCAATCTAGTAGTTTGGAAACTCTCTGTACTCTGGGGCTCTCGTAAGTGAAGATGATCTTTCATGCCATCTAGTAGTATAATATAAGAAGTTGGAATGCGTAACACTTAGGTTAGTTTGGCGTTCTCGTGCGTTTCTTTCGGGTGTAGGCATCGAAAATCATGTCGGACTATTCATTTCAGTTAGAAAGTAGTATAACTTTTATCAATATTCCGTTTCTTTAACTTGATATTTTGTTCTACCGCAGCTTAACGATGGGAAAGTGTTAGCGTCTACCTGTGTCTGAATTCAGTTAATTTGTGCTTCTTATGCGTAAAAGCTTTGTGAGTTTTCCATATGATCGTTCCAGAATTCTTCTTTTGTTGTTTGTTTTCATTTTCGCGAGTTAGATGTTTTTGTAGCTTACCGTCTACCTCAAAAGAATTTTAATATATTATTTTATCTAATTTGATGTAAGGATCCCTACTCTACTTTTGATAAAATGGTTATCAGAGAGGTAATTTTGCAGAATCTCATTTCAGATTTTAACTGAATTAATTATCCATCCACCTCTCAGTCGTACTGAAACTTGGAGTAAACGAGGACCAAATACTCTTTCATCTTGACCATCTAGTTGGATGTTTTAAGTGGAGTGTGGGTAGGAACCATTCAGTATGACTCTGTCTCGTGTAGCAGGAGCTTCTGGTAGCTAAATAAAACTTAGAAATGAGGCAGCATTGAAATGCTACAGACAGATGTGATAAAAATTGAAATATATTGACTATAGAATACATGAAATACGAGGTAGCGTGTTATATTCTAGTGGCTGTTTATACACTTGCACAAATTAAACAACATCCTGATACGAAATTGCTTTGCTACAGATTACTACAGAACTACTAGGTTCGGGTGCTGAAATTTGTTCCTGAAATTCGGCTTAACTGTAATACATATAGATGTGCTATCTAAAGCGACGCATGAAAAAAATTGTCCCGGACCGGGACTCGAGTTTGATTTCCCGCTTATCATGTGCGGTCATCTTAGACTTAGGCTATCTGAGAACGTTTCCCAAACCGACACAAACTTCCATATGTCACCACCTACCGATGCCTTCTCATAGATGAATAATACATTTATCCACACTCGCACATCTCGTGATTTCGGTGAAGATTTTAGAGTGAAAAGAAATAAATAGATGGTGACATATGGAAGTTTGGCTCAGTCCGGAGAGCATGCTCGCACAACCAAAGTGGTAAGATGACGGCTCACGATAAGGAGTAATCTGCGTTCGAGTCCTGGTTCAGTACCTATTACAGTTAACTTGAATTTCAGGAATAAATTTCAATGAAAAAGGAATCACTAAACACTCGAAACAACAAAAATAGCTACCTCAGCCCCTTTTCGCAGCGAGAGACAGAGACCAAGCTGTTAATCACGTCGGAAGTACCTAATAGCCAAGATATCTGCAACGCACGAAGTCTGGGCAATGGAAGGACGAAATAAATTATCGCGGAAGAATAGACAACTATGTCATGCCTATTGATTGAGATGCTAGCAGAAGCGTCACTAGAAAAACATAACCGAAATAACTGCGAATGTTTTAGTGAAAGATGGTGGTACTAACACGAGCCACTCTATCCATGACTGCTACCAAGTATAGGAAGCATGCACACAGACATAAAAATGGCGGCGACACCTGCAATAGTGCTCTCATGAAGTGGGACTAATGATAGCTGTCCATCATTCACAGGCTGACGAGTGGATCAAACCCCCCCCCCTCGCCCCTCATCACTACCACCACCACCACCACCACCACGCCCCCCCCCCCTCACCCTCCCATCGCCAGCGGATCGCCGACCCTTCTGTTCATCCGAAGCTCTGAAACTGCGCACTCACAGGCCGACCAGTTGGCCAACTCCTTGCCGAGCTGGTCTGCCCTGACATGTTTGCCTTGGCGGTGTACAATTTCATGCTGGACAGGTCCAGATGTGTTGGCTTCACCGGTACACTGCTATCTGATAGCCTCAAACCCTTCCTGCCATCTCATGCTCCGTCCTTTACCCTTTTGTTTTGGTATGGCAGAAACTGCCACGTCACTGGGTATGGGTAGAGTCTGGCACACAGTTGTAGTGTGCTCACGCACAATCAGACGGTTTGGTGACCTGCTCAGAGGGTGGCCTCCCTGCGAACAGTCTCATGGCATTTTTCACCATGCCAAAACCAAAGGAAAAAGGGCTAGTGTAGGGTGACAGGTAGACGTCAGAGCTAACAGATGTGGGTGCAGAGACAGAGGTGAAGCACCCAGACCCTGGACACGGCTACTATAACATCTTATATCACAAAGGCGAACATGATTAAGCAGATCAGCTCTGCATGGGGAGGTTGGTCGACTGGTCGGTGTAGGAATGGACAGCTTTATAACCTGCCTGGGTAGCTATGCATTTTCACACAACTGCTTCTGGGATAGGGAGGTTCAATGGCCCTGTGTCAAATCCACCAGTGGATTAACAATGAGGTGTCAGAATGTCAGTCAGCTTTAATGAGGTTTTTAGGCGGTTTCCCTCATCCCACTAGGTGAATACCAGTCTGGTTCCCATGTCCCAACTCAGATAGACGATACAAAAATATTTAGAACACTTTCTCTGTATGTAAACAGACTGGGTACACAGCTTCTGTGATACGAGACAGCCGGCCGGGGTGGCCGATCGGTTCTAGGCGCTACAGTCTGGAACCGCGTGACCGCTACGGTCGCAGGTTCGAATCCTGCCTCGGGCATGGATGCGTGTGATGTCCTTAGTTTAGTTAGGTTTAAGTAGTTCTAAGTTCTAGGGGACTGATGACCTCAGAAGTTAAGTCCCATAGTGCTCAGAGCCATTTGAACCATTTTTGAATACGGGATGGATGACGTTAGCTGTTTGGTCTCCTTAAACAATTCATCAGCAGCAGCAATATCAATTAGGGCACCAACACTGTGAAGGCGGGAAAGTTTGGTAGCATTGCATCTTGAGGGAGCCAAGGCTTGAAAAAAGTAATGGCTCGATTACCTCTGCACTCTGCAGCATTCTACCATCTTGCATGTTATCAGAAACATCAGTAATTAATCTGTGGTATGGAAAATTTCTCCGCCTTACCCCCCCCCCCTCCCCCCCACCACCACCTCCCCATTAGACGATATTTCTTTGTTCAGGCAAGCCCACAGTAGTCTCTGATTACCGAGGACAATTGGTTTAATATGATGTAGTGATCAATACGGAATAATTTGAGCAACCTGTGACATACATCATTAGATTCGTAATTTTATTTATTAGAATTTTATTATTTTATTAGAATAAATGCGTATAAATTGTGCATAAGTTACAAAAATTACATAGCTCTGTGAAATCACGCCTTATTCGTCACATTTCAGTGTTCACTTTGTTTGTTATTTACAGAGCTCCACCAGTGATTATACTCGTTTTTTATAGCTGGTCGCATGGTAACCGTCTCAGGGTTGGTCGCACAATTCACACACACAGTGGAAACTCTTGTTCTTGCATATTTTGTGGTGGTATCCATGCACTGCTATTGAGTTCACGAGGCGTAGGAGTTCTTGATTTGTGTTAGTCCAGGATCTGTTTGTCATGGTTTCTGTTATATAAAAGTCCAGCCAAATTTCCCTTCTCTATTTCTCTCTTTCATGTAGGAGTTTATTCGAGTTGTCGGTGGATGGGAGCCTCATACGCAGTTCCTCTATGAAAAACAGTTCCCTGGCTAGTTCGTATACTAGCCTCAACTTTGTGTGTTTTGAAACACCTAGGACGGCTTTCAAGAAGCGTGATTTAACTGCTTCCAGAGTCCTTAGGTCTTTTACACTCAACTTTTCCCAAATGAGATCTATTCCTTAGGTTGCGATGGGAGCTATTCTTGCGGCGAACAAGGCCATGTTTTCAGTGATAGTCTGAATATTGCCTTGATGTCAAACATGGCTTTTGTGGCAGCTGCTGCTCGAGATTTTACATGTATTCGGAATGATCTGGCAGTAGTTTGCAGTGTCAGTCCCAGATATTGGAAGCTACTGAACGTCATAAGAGGTTCCGTCACAAGACATATTCTGTCCTCCGCAGCTTCTCGCCCTCCGTTGCGGGATGTCATTTTTACGGTTTTTCTCATGTTAATTTCCATTTTTTCCTCTTGCGCCCACTTCTCGAGTTGGTTGGTTGCTCTTTGCAGGTTGAGTCTGGAGTTCGATCTGATGACCATGTCATCCGCATATATGTAGATTTTGATGTCCTTCGTTTCTTGTCTTATCATCTGTACAACATCGTACATGGCAATATTGAAAAGTAAAGGGCTTAGTGGGTCACCCTGCAATACGACGTTGTTTTGTGTTATCATTTTTGACGTGGTGTGATCTGAATGAAGTTAGCTGTCAGCATATTAGGGATCAACGTTGTAAGTTTATCTTTCAATTTTACTGATTCTAGTTTTGAGATTAATATGCGCATGTTTAGCTTGTCGAAGGCGTTGGGCAGCGCGGGATTAGCCGAGCGGTGTAAGCCGCTGCAGTCATGGACTGTGCGGCTGATCCCACCGGAGGTTCGAGTCAAAAATGGTTCAAATGCCTCTGAGCACTATGGGATTGAACATCTGAGGTCATCAGTCCCCTAGAACTTAGAACTACTTACACCTAACTAACCTAAGGACATCACACACATCCATGCCCGAGGCAGGATTCGAACCTGTGGCCGTAGCGGTCGCGCAGTTCCAAATTGAAGCGCCTAGAACGGCTCGGCCACCCCAGCCGGCAGGTTCGACTCCTCCCTCGGGCATGGGTGTGTGTGTGTTTGTCCTTAGGATAATTTAGGTTAAGTAGTGTGTAAACTTAGCGACTGATGACATTAGCAGTTAAGTCCCATAAGATTTCACACACATTTGAACATTTTTTAAGGCGTTGGTATAATCTACGGAGACTGCGTGGAATTTTCCTTGGGGATGTCTTAATGCGTCCTTTATGTCATCTATTAGGTTGCTAATGGCGTGTAGCGTGCGCCTGCCTTTCCGGAATCCGAATTGTTCTTCCGGGATCTTCTGGTCTACTTCTTCAGAAACTCGCTTTATGTTAACGCATGTTAGTATCTTCAATGTGCGTTTTTAGGGCAGTTCCCCTGTAGGAGTTCGGGTCCATTTTGTTGCCTTTCCCCTTAAATAGCATCTTAATTGTCGACCTCCACCATATTTCTGGTATGTTGCCCTGTTGTAGACATACAGGGTGTGGTAGATAAGTAATGAGAAAGGCCGCCGTGCGGCGCCCCAGTCGCTCGCAGGGCGGTCTCCACCTGTACGTCACGTGGTGGGGGATCTGAGCTAACAATAGAACCGGTTCGCAGTCGCGTCGGAGCTCTGGTGCAGTGAGGGTCGAGCTTTACGTATTACGTTGTTTGTGTGCCCATGACACTTGTGAAAACGCTGAAGATGGATCGCTCGATAGAACAGCGGTATGCAATCAAATTTTGCTTTCGCTTGGGCAAACCTGCTTCGGAAACTTTTGCTATGATTACGGAGGCCTACACAGAAGACTCCCTATCAAGAGCTCAAGTGTTCCGGTGGTTTAATGAATTTAAAAACGGGAGGGAATCCGTTGAAGACATGGAACGATCTGGACGCCCTTCAACGAGTCGTGTGGATGAAATGGTGGCCAAAGTGAAAGAACTCCTGGACTCCGACCGTCGTTTAAGTCTCAAAATGATCGCCGATGAGGTCTCCGTGAATAAATTTACGGTTCACCAAATTGTTACGCAGGATTTGATGATGAGGAAAGTTTGCGCAAAATTGGTTCCCCGAGTGCTCACCGCCGAACAAAAGCAACAACGAGTGGACGTTTGCCGTGAGATGTTGAATGATTTGGAAAATAATCCACACATTTTAGACAA
Organism: Schistocerca piceifrons; assembly: GCF_021461385.2. NCBI lineage: Eukaryota > Metazoa > Arthropoda > Insecta > Orthoptera > Acrididae > Schistocerca > Schistocerca piceifrons. The sequence continues at coordinate 932,539,857 of NC_060139.1, read as the reverse complement.
TGTAGTAACAGGTGACGAATCGTGGACATTCCAGTACGACCCGGAGACGAAAGCCCAGAGCTCGGAGTGGCACACACTGGCATCCCTGCGGCCGAAGAAAGCAAGAATGTCAAAGTCCCACATCAAGACAATGCTGATTTTGTTTTTCGACAAGTGGGGGTTAATTCACAAAGAGTTTGTCCCTCAGGGGAAGACTGTCAATGCTGAATTCTACAAAGAAGTCCTTCAGCGATTGCACAGAGCCTTCAAACGGAAGCGACAGGACCTTGCTCAACGCTGGCGTCTCCACCACGACAACGCTCCGGCGCACACAGCGATCCTCGTGACCTCCTACTTGACCCGAATTGGAGCTGAAGTTTTTCCACAGCCACCATACAGCCCTGACTTGAGTCCTCCTGATTTCTTCCTATTTCCGAAGGTCAAAAGATGCCTGAAGGGTCATCGTTTCGACGATATTCCGAACATCCAACGTGCTGTCACGAAGGCACTAACTGGGATAACTCAAACGGACTACAGTGGGGCCTATGAAGCTTGGAAAACGCGCTGGCAACGTTGTGTCAACGCCCAAGGCGAGTACTTTGAAGAATATTAACGTTTTGTACAAATTGGATCAATAAATTTGTTTTTCTAGACTGAGTCTCATTACTTATCTACCACACCCTGTAAGTTTAATATATTTGTTATTGGTTGGAGAAGTAGGCTAGTTGTACCTTTGATATGTTCATTACATATTTCGTCAGGGCCTGGAGCCTTATTGTGTTCTAGAGATGTCATTATATCGTGTACCTCTTCGGTTGTGAAGGTGTTATTTTCCGTTATGTATGTCTCCATAGCGATCGGTTAATATGCGGTGTTGGTTTTATCTATGTTGAGAATGTTGCTGGAATTTTCTTCCCAAACCGCTATATCTGTTTGTCCACTGCTCCGAGCTTTTCGTGACCTGCATGCTAATTTTACGAGGAACCCGAATCTGCGATCGGAACTGTAAATTCAATCTTGCTTAACTATTCTCTCTTTGTCATAATGCTGGGTAGGGCTGCAGTCGCTGCTTCTGCTTGCCTTATAGGTCAGAGAAAAGTCTCTGCCCAACACTATGACAAGTGACTTAATTCCCAGTCATACTTACGTAAAACAGGTAAAAATATAAAATCACAATAATGTTTAGATAACTATTCAGATAGATCAGTTATTTTTATGTTTCGTCTGAATTTCTGTACGTTGATACAGTTTTATGTAAGTGGGACAGTGTATTTATGCAAGTGTGGAATTAAGTCATCTTTCATATTGTTGGGCACAGACGTTTCTCTGACCTACAAGGCGTACATAAGGAGCGATTGCAGCTCTTTCCAGCATTCCGACAAAGAGAAAATAGTTAAAAAAGATTTAATGTATAGTACCGATTGCAGATTCTGGTTGCTCGTAAAATTACGAATCTAATAATGTAAGTGACAGATTGCTTAGATTATTTAATTCAAAATTAATTGATGAATAAATCATAATAATCAGAGACTACTATGGGCTTGCCTAAACAAAGCACTATCGCTTCTTGAGGGGGGGGGGGGGGGGTACAGAGTAATTTCCCTTGGTTGTGGCATCATACACAAACATAAACTCGACTCAAGGGAGATAGGGCTACCTTCCTTATCTTCCACTTGAGTAATTCTTGCCTGGTGCATTCACACTGCGGGGATGGGCATCCTCCACATTATTAGACCGGTGTCAAAGGATGGCTAATTCAGCAGGGATCCAGATTCACAGGGTATAACGTGGAACCCATGTCCAGGACGAAGATCCTAACGGCACCTTTGGCAGACAAGGGGACCCTCGGAATGACAGAGATAGCGGGTGAGGCAACCCATTCTGCCTTGGAGATAATTAGGACACCCCTACCTTGTGGAGAAGAGATTTCTCCAAAAGCTAAGGGAGTAAACCTTGAAAGAAAATCCTCAACTGTGTTAGACCTAGCTAGTCAGCAGCTGAGCTAATATATACTGCTTTCAAACATACACCAAGCCTCACATGAAAGAATGAATTAAACACAAGACAAGACAGTTCTTCTATTACGGCTCGAAGTAATGACAGGCAAGGCACGATGCTCATCAAAGGCACAAAACTATCCCAAAAAGGAACGACTGAAAATCTGTTCACTCAGTAGCCTCTCTCTCATCAACAAATGTGTAGAACTGGCAGATTTTATGGACAGGCGTAAGTTCAGGATATTGGTGTTGAGTGAGACAAAGTGGAATCGCTGTGGGAAAGAAATCACTGAGAAATGGATATGTGCTATACTGGAGTGGTAACAACAGTGAATCCAAAAATTGAGTTGGCCTCGTCCTCCATAAAGATATAGACTGTAAGTAAGCTGTTTGGTTTTTTTGTTGGTAACGCCACGTAGTGCTCTGTATGAAAATCACTGGCTGTGCTGTGTGCAGTCTGTGGCTGGTTTGCATTGTTGTTTGCTATTGTAGTGTTGGGCAGTTGGCTGTTAACAGCGCGTAGCGTTGCGCAGTTGGAGGTAAGCCGCCAGCAGTGGTGGATGTGGGGAGAGAAATGGCGGAGTTTTGAAATTTGTAAGAGTGGATGTCATGAACAGCTATATATATTATGACTTTTGAACACTATTAAGGTAAATACATTTTTTGTTCTCTATCAAAATCTTTCATTTGCTAACTATGCCTATCTGTAGTTAGTGCCTTCAGTACTTAGAATCATTTATTTAGCTGGCAGTAGTGGCGCTCGCTGTATTGCAGTAGTTCGTGTAACGAAGATTTTTGTGAGGTAAGTGATTCATGAAAGGTATAGGTTAATGTTCGTCAGGGCCATGCTTTTGTAGGGATTTTTGAAAGTCAGATTACGTTGCGCTAAAAATATTGTGTGTCAGTTTAAGCGCCGGCCGAAGTGGCCGAGCGGTTAAAGGCGCTACAGTCTGGAACCGCACGACCGCTATGGTCGCAGGTTCGAATCCTGCCTCGGGCATGGATGTGTGTGAAGTCCTTAGGTTAGTTAGGTTTAAGTAGTTCTAAGTTCTAGGGGACTTATGACCAAAGCAGTTGAGTCCCATAGTGCTCAGAGCCATTTGAACCATTTTTCAGCTTAAGCACAGTCATGTATAATTTTTCTAAGGGGACGTTTCAAGACATACAGGCAGACGTCAAATACGTGAATGACATGATCATCCAGATGAGACTAACGGCTGGTAATACACAACATAGTTTATGCAAATATATACGAGAGTTGTTCGAAAATAAGGAACGATCGGTCGCGAAATGGAAACCACAGTGAAAATCAATACTGTTTTCTTTGCATATTTAGTTACACCTTCCAGGTACTTCTCTACAAAGTCGCCACTCCGACTTAGGCATTTGTCGGAGCGTTATATCAAATTTCCAACACCTTCGTCATAGAAGTCAGCCGCCTGAGCTTTCCGATAATTCTCTACGCTGGTCTATAGCGCGTAGCCTGCGCCCAAGTGTTGTCTTCATATCCAGCGTTTCATGTGAACAGAAACGATACTCAGGATGAGCCATTTAGGGTTGTGTTGTTTGTGATCGAACACTTCACATCGAAAAGGCTGAAGGAGCGTCTTCACTGCCCCTGCAAAGAGTGACTGAGAATTGCCATGAAGAAGGAAGTGCGTGGCAGTTGTGTTAGGTGGGCTGCATTCATTAAGGCGAAGCCTCTCAGCGGGCCCTCCTACTTGGCGGCAGACGTTGTTTTTCTAGTCACCTTTACTCGCTCACAGTGAACTCACAACTGAAAAGAGTGTCTTGATGCGATCGACGGACATACTTGAGACACTGTCCAAAATGTCTGTGAAAAGCTTCATCGGATTTTCACAGTGGTTTCCATTTCCTGGCCTATCGTTCCTCACTTTCTGAACAGTCCTCGTACAACTATAGACAGGATGCAGCATGGAGGAGAAAGAGCATTTCCTCAATGAACTTCAAGAACAAGTAACTGAGAAGAACACTATCATTATGGGCGATCTGAACGCTCAAGCTGGTAAAGAAAGACTAGGATGTCAGAGTGCCAAATTTTCAACAAAAGAGAATGCCAAAGCTTAAGACTTGGTTGTTGAAGGATGTGGCAAAGAAAAGATACAATAAAGCACGAGAACACCCAAATTACACAAAACAGGGAAAGGAGGACTAGAAGAATAATGATCCTTATTCAAAGAAACCCTTCTTAAAGAAGCTACAAATACCTGCAGAAGAACGAGAGCCACACCAAAAGAGAATGAATGATTGGGTAAAGACAGCAGTAAAAGATAGGAAGGTACTGAAAAGAAAATTAGACCATGGAGAACAGAAAACAGATGATAGATGAAATGAATTAACAATTGAAAATCTTGCTCAGAAATACTGGAGAAAGAAACTAGCTGTAAAAAGACTGCTCCAGGAAGAAAAGGACAAGTGCTGGGAAGACTTTACTACAAGGATAGAGGAAGACTGTCAGGGAAGTAGGAAATTACTATACTAAAGAGTAGTAAATAGCGTTGCACTGGAAACAGATGACGCTAGTTTAATATGAACAGAGGAAGGGATCAGGGATGAAATGAAAAAGTACTTCAACATGCTGCTGGATGGAGATGGGGATAACACAACCATCAACGACTGTAGAGCAATCAATGAAGTCCAAACCAACGGACACCTATTAACATGGCGTGAGTTAGAAACAGCGTTAACGAGGATGCAGAATGGAAAATCGACCGAGATTGATGATCTCACGTCAGATATGATGAAGGCTGATAGAATATTGGGCTAATAGAGTGTTATCAGTGGTGTGGGAAGAAAACAAAGTCACAGAAGATTGGGGTAACCGAATAATCATCCCTCTGTTCGAAAGGGGCAATCGCTGAAAACGTGAAACTTACAGGGGCATCACGTTGCTGTCACACACCCTGAAGCTGTTGGAAAAGATCATAGAAATGAGACTTAAAAGATAGTAGAACCTTTGCTTGAGGAAGATCAATATGGATTCAGGAAAGACCGAGGTACTACGATTTTCGCAGTAAGAATGCTGACAGAAAAGTATTGGGAATATGGAATAAATTTTGTGATTGTGTTTGTGGACACTGAAAAAGCGTATGACAGTATTCCTCGAAACGAGATATGGGAATGTTTGGAAGACCTAAAGGTGCCAAAGTACCTAAGCGATAAAGTCAAGAAGCTATACCAAAACTGTTACAGCTGTGTCCAGACAGGCAACGAACGATCAGAATGGTTAGAAACGAAGAGAGGTGTCCAACAAGGAAATGCCCTATCACCGCTCCTGTTTGTAACAGTAATGGACAAGAGCACAAAATCAATCAACAAAATAGACAGTGAACCAAATGCCATGGTTTTTGCTGATGATTTCATAGTAGGGGGAGAGACATAAGCTGAAGCACAGAAGAAACTTAATGATTGGAACAACACATCAGAAATTTTGGACTAAAAATAAGTAAAACAAAGACAGCAGAAATGGTCATCAACAGGCTAGGAACAGCCTCAAATATGTTTCTAGAAGGAATCAAAGTAGAATCTGTTTCCCATTTCAAGTAACTAGGAAGCATGATCTCGAAAGCCAACACCATTAAGCAGGAAGTTCTCAGCAGGACACAGAAAGCATCCAATTTTTACAGTCAAATCAGAAACCTTCCCTGAGATGATAAAACGCCACGAAAAGCAAAAGCGGCCATGTTCTTTAGCTATTTCGTACCAGTCCTAATGTATGGTTCAGTAACATGTACCCTAATAAACAAAGACCGAGGTAACAGAAATGAGATTCTTTAGAACTATGAAACAAACAACTAGAAAGGACAAAATCAGGAGTGAGTGAATAGAAAAGTAGCTGGTATTGAGGCTCCTGTTAACAGTGTCACAAAGAAACTCAGGTTTCAGTGGTATGGGCACATAATGAGAATGAACAGGGAAAGACCTGACAAAAGGTATTTCAACTTGAACCTCGTAAGAAGAATACCATGAGGGAGACCAAGAATACGCTGGATAGAGACTGTAAGACCAGATATGGAGGAGAAAGGACATAAATAGGAAGTGGTTCTGGAACAGATGATGTATGAAGACAGAAGGAGATGGCGAGCGCTTGTACACCACACCCGGTAAACTAGAGTTGGAAAACGATGTGATGATAATGATGATTATTATTATAATGATACAGTAAGGACGGCTTTTCTTATTTAGAACTAAGAGTGCATAAATCGATGTGAATTAATGAAATTTATTGAGCAACCTATATGTAAAAGATAGATGGAAAATATCTTGCTATATGAAATGTCAGCCAACAGATTGTGGGTGTAGTGTATGGAATCGTGTGAGTCAAGTTCAGTTTTGATAATATATGTTGACATAAACTGGTGCAAATGGATGTATTTTCACAAAACTAGTTGTGAAATTACTGAAGACTCCAACGCATCGCTATGCTGTGTAAATCTTGTTGTTAAAACCTTTTAAGACTCATTTGTAAGAGAAAGTCGAATGGGAACAACTGGGCTGATATACGAAACCAGTTTTAAACACAACAATGGATAATAACATTACGATGTATCTGAGTGTCGTATGTTTACTAATATTACACTTTTGGCTTTAATATATGCTTTGATTCGGACTGTAAATAATTTGACGACAGTTACAATCAACATGGAAATCAAATAATAGTAACTTTTTACAACACTGTTGAGTTACCGCTCTGATTCAGTGTCAAAATAATGTCTTTATCTATTCTGTACACAGTCTCTGTTGGTGCATCGTATACTCGCATTTCGTGATGTTAACTGATCTTTTCTCGTACGTTCAGTGACTTGATTCTGCATCCTGATAATCTTCTGTCTTCTGTGTCAGTCTTCTGTTAAATATAAAATCTTGTTACTTCTTTCTCTCTTCTCTTCACTGTTGATAAGTTCGAAAAAAAATGATGTTCTCCTCTTATATTTTGGTAATTTATTGCAACAATGCTGCTGTTATTACTAGCTGGTTACTTCTTCGTTTCGCCCCTCTTAGCAAGCTCAAACTGCTTCCATTGTCTCCCTACTATAATTCTCTTCTCCACGTTACATCTTCCGGCTATTAGTACAAAGAAAACTGTTTCTCCCGCAAATTCATCACGTCTTTCCCCTAATAAAATTAGACGTCCCTTTTGTGGGTCTCTACACTTCAGCTTCTCAGTTCAGCTGAATACACGTCAGTATTTCGATTCTTCTTTCCATATTTCTCTGCCCATTCGTTACCATCAAGAAAATATCGTTTTCCAACATGCAGTCGACTTTTCCACTAATAAACTGACATGTCCCCTCCATCCATCATGACATTTCAGAATTCCATCATCGACTGCCCATTTTAATTTAACTTCTCTCTTAATGAAACTTGTCCCAGATCACATTTTTCCTACCGGACCAAAGCTTTCTCTTCTACAGACAAGTTACTCACAGTCAATGTTACATAAAATACAACAACATACACTCCAGGAACAAAAAACGAAGGAATTATCCGAATGGTATGGAAATCGGTAGATGTGATGTACATGTACAGGCAAATAAATTATCACAACTTGAGAAAAATTAGATGACTGATTCAAGAGAAAGAGCTTCACAAAGTGAGCAAATCAATAATGCGTAGGCCAATCTCTAGCCCATATGCAAGCAGTTATTCGGCTTCGAATTGATAGAGTTATTGAGGTCTTCCTGAGGAACATCTTGCCAAATTCTGTCCAATTGGCGCTTTAGATGGTCAAAATCGAGAGCTGATTGTTGGACCGAGACCATAATACTCCAAATGTTTTCAGCTGGAGAGAGATATGGCAATCTTGCTGGCCAAGGTTGGGCCGACAAGCATGACGACAAACAGTAGAAACTGTCGCCGTGTGCGGGCGGGCATTTTCTGGCCTGGACCATAATACTCCAAATGTTTTCAGCTGGAGAGAAATATGGCAATCTTGCTGGCCAAGGTTGGGCCGACAAGCAAGACGACAAACAGTAGAATGTGTAGCTGTGTGTGGGCGGGCATTATCTAGCTGAAATGTAAGCCCAGGATGGCTTGCCATCAAGGGCAACAAAATGAGGCTTAGAATACCATCAACGTACCGCTATGTTGTACAGGTGCCACAAAAGACAACCAAAGGGGTCTCCTAAGAAATGAAATGGCACCCCAAACCATCACTCCTGGCTGTTGAGCCATATGGCAGGTGACTGTCACTTTGGTATCCCACCGCTGTCCGGTGCGTCTCGAGACACGTCATCGCAGGCCATCAGGACTCAGTTCGAAGCGGGGCTAAACACTTAAGACCTACTCCAGTCAATGAGATTCTAGGATGATAAAGTCTCTGGAGGCGCCCCGAACAGCGGTGGAATACCAACATAAATGTCGCCCACCATTCCACTTCATGACCAGGAGTGTAGTCTGTGGTGCAATTTCATTTCATAGCAGGACCCCTTTCGTTGTTACTATGGCAGCCTTACAACATAGCGGTACGTCGACGATATAGTTCTCCCTGCTTTGTTGCCCTTCAAGGCAAGCCATCCTGGGCTAATATTTCAGCAAGATAATGCCCGCCCGCACACGGCGAGAATTTCTTTTGCTTCTCGTCGTGTTTGCCAAACCCTACTTAGGCCAGCTAGGTCGCTATATCTCTCTGCAGCAGAGAACGTTTGGACTATTAGGGCTCTCCATCAGCTCTGGGTTCTGACGGTCTAATGCGCCAATTGGACATAATTTGACACTATATCCCTCAGGAGGAAATCAAACAACTCTGCCAATGTCAAGCCGAATAACGGTTTGCATAAAGGCCAGAAGTTCTTTTTCTTGAATAAAAAATTCAATTTTTCTGAAATTTCAATCATTTGTTTGTCTGCACATGTATGTAATTTCTACTGATTTCCGTCCCATTCGGATAATTTCTACATGGTGCATCGTTTTTACAGTGGCCCTGTTCTGGGTAGACCCAGAAGAAAGTCACTATTATCATGCCGGAAACGTTGGTTTTCTGCAATATAACTTTATACATTATGACGTGGCACAGTACTTAGAAAACTTTTATATTAGTCGAACTTTGTCATGTTCAAAATTCCCTTCAAGATGTAGAAAACTTATCTATAAATGATTTTCAGTTTGCTTACAATTGCCTCGATTGTGATACTCCTATCTCCACGTACGAGGTTTACCATTTCTCTTGCTATTCCAGGTCTTGACAGAGAGATGGTCAGTAACCCAACAATGTTTCACACCTTATAGAGGCGGGGCCATGCGGACAATACTCACCCGCTCATCCGTGACAGTGCAGATCCGAGATTATTCGATGAAAAAATATGTGACGCCACTTGTCGAAGAGTCTGGCTCTCTACCTACAGAAAAATTTCGAAGGAAAACGTCTGCGGTATAGTGGTAGGGGCAAGTTACATATCGAATTCGTGGAGCAAATGCGAAAACACTACGTTGTGAAATTTCCTGGCAGATTAAAACTGTGTGCCGGACCGAGACTCGAACTCGGGACCTTTGCCTTTCGCGGGAGAGCTTCTGTGAAGTTTGGAAAGTAGGAGACGTGGTACTGGCGGAAGTAAAGCTGTGAGGACGGGGTGTGAGTCGTGCTTGGGTAGCTCTGTTGGTAGAGCACTTACCCGTGAAAGGCAAAGGTTCCGAGTTCGAGTCTCGGTCCGGCACACAGTTTTAATCTGCCAGGAAGTTTCATATCAGCCAAACTCCGCTGCAGAGTGAAAATCTCATTCACATTACCTTGTGTTTGATGCACAATAGCGAAACTCTCGCTCAGTACGGTTAATGATCAGACTCGATCTACCAGAACCTTGACGACCGATGTTGTTTGCCTCACATTCCCATTAAGTCCTACAATAGACGTCTAAGACAAGTCGAAGGTCCATAACTCGGTCTTCGAATTTAAGCAGATCACAGACACATACATAATCAATCAAGTTAGACATACCAACCATGTGGTATGTAGCAACCACTTTCGCCCTGATGACATGAATGGAAAAGAACGAAGGTCGCACCTGTTTACAAAGAGAGTGGAAGATCGGATACGCAGAGTTAACAGATCGATGTCACTGACGCCAGTCTGTTACAGTATCCTACAGCGTATGTAAAGCCCAGACATAACCACATTCCTGGAACAAGACAAGTTTCAAGAATCAGCACAGAGAAAAATCACTCGTGTGAAACATAGCTTGCTTTATTCATACATGAAAACCTGCAAACAATAGATGCAAGTGAACAGGTAGATTTCCATTTCCTCTGAAGGGTGTTCGAAACTTTAACACGTCATCGACTACTAACCAAGACACGATCGTACAGACTACCTTAACAGGTATGTTGATCATACATTGATAAAATGTATAAAGGCACATTTGTATGCCGTGCGTGAGTTTCCTCGGAAACGCGAAATCTTAGTTAAATAATTAATCTCTGACAAATAAATAAAGGCTATGGCACAGAGCTGCAGCGCTATGTCGCAAAATACAATTAGGACACTCTTATGTTTCATTAAGAAGAGGGAGGTCTTGCAGAACAACTGGTGCGAGGAAGCACGTATATTTTATTAACTGGCACACCGCCATATTTGAAGTTATATAAGAACACTGCGAGTTGCAATCTTACTAGGCACTCGATTCTGTAAAGAATTTATATTTATGAAAGTAAGTAGAATTATTTAACTGTAGGCTTATTCGTTGAATATATCTGATTTAACTAACTATGTAAACTTTTTTATGTTTAGTAGACAGTCACCTCTGTACGACGTATTGACATGGCTGGCAAATTATTCTAATGTTGAGATTTAGATTTTGAGTCCGCACCTACCGCAGCAGTCTTTGGAAACGATTTAAATAGGAAGTCCGATTACTTGAATCACATTTCACGGCCAACTACGAATAACATTGCATTTACGAAAAAGCCATTGTCAAGCGTCTGATACCAAATAATTAAACGTCCACGTTCCAGATAAGCAAATATTAATTACAACCAAATCACTATCATACATATACAATAATTAATATTTTATTTATTTATTTATTTTATAAATGCTCGGACACTTCTTTAGTTCTGCTAACGCGCGTTCATTCTATCTGCGATTCGAGTTCAATAAGACACAGTCGTACACAAACTTCACCGTATTTGGGTCACTACTACAGGGGAATTACATATCATATGGCAGTTCGAGTAAAACAATGTAGCACTGATAGCAATCACCTGCACTACTAAAACGACGCCCAGATTGCAGTGATGCTACGAAATTATGACGTTACATTTTCTTCAGATTTGTACAAGGCAAAATTTTCGTCACTATCAGTTAGTTGCAGTACCGTATCGCCACATAACAACATCCCATACATCGTAGTATCCTCTTCTTTTAAGCATTTCTCGTGATGGATATTGTGATTGGCTTTCTGATATTCCAATAAAATCTTAACTGGTTGCAAGTCCTTTAACCATAAGAATAGAGATGAGATTATTTTTGTAACTTTTTGAAAATTGGGTTAATGCAAATAATAGTAACTGGAAAACAAAATCATTACATTCTCAGTATACGATCGCTGACTCTTTCACCGATGGCCTAGTGAGTGGTCTACACTGCCACACGTCGTGTCAGATGGTTACCGGGCCGCGTTGTCAGACAGAAAATACGCAATTCTCTCAATGAAACTACACACGTTAAACGATTTCTGCTTACCCGACCTCGCTCAGGCGTGAAAAAGGCAACGGTACTTTAGCTAACAGATTTGAGATACTGAAAGCACATTTGCTGGTTACCTACCTAAAGGCTTCAGTGCGAAAAATAAGTAGATCTTCAGTATATAATTATTGACCGAATTTAAGAAACTTAAATGCTGTCACACCCTCTCATTAAAAGGTATAATGCCACGTTAAAGGTTTAACGCCATAATTCATGTATTAAAATAAAGAACTGTATTTATGTTTTGATGAAGCGTAACTCACAGCGCGCGTATTAACCGGACTATAGGCATCCTATATTTGAGAATGACAGCCCTTTAGCAACTTTCTACAAACTCTGCACATACTTTCAAACTATTTCACAGCTTTTTCATACCTATATCCCACACAAAATAACGAAAAGGGAGAAGTTTACCGCTCATTAAATTACGCTGTTCACGCAATAAAACATCGTGAGAGATGACGCTTTAATTTATTATTCTTTTACTACTAACTCTGTTCGCAACACATTTTGCAGAAAGTATCCACATCCCACACAGAATGTAGCCGCAAAAATACTGTGACGGAAGAAAAATTACAACACCAAAAAAATATCTAATGTAAAGGAATGAAATTTCCGGAATACATTCATCTAGGTAAAATATTTAAATGATTAACATTGCAAGATCACAGGTTAAGGTAAGCACGAGATAAGCCATTGCAAATGTGAAATGCTGGTACATTAATAACCCGTGTAACCGCCAGAATGTTGAATGCAAGCACGAAAATGTGCATACATTGTGTTAAAGAGGTGCTAGATGTCGTTTTATGGGATGGAGTTACGTGCCTGCTGCACTTGGTCGGTCAATACAAGGACGGTTAATGGCTATAGTTGGAGTCACGAACGGTGGCTGTCGAGTTTAGGATTGTTCAGCACACATACGTCACGCTTACTCCAACAGCCAGCAGCGTTCAGTAGTGTTCTGAGCGCTCTGCTCCCCACGCCGTAGCTAATGCGATCATTAAACGTGGTCGTAGCGAGCTGTTAAGCGAACTTCTAATTCATTTGTTGCGAGTTGGCATCGCTGATCGTGGTGGTAAGTGATAAATTCTGCATAGGCAAGCGAGAGACGTAATTTGCAGGAAAGCATGCGCATGCGCGTACTGCAGCTGTCGCTTAGAATTGTCAACAATGTCATTCCCGTCGGTCCGTCGACATGGGCGAACCGCCATCGTTTGTGGATGTCCCATAAGTTATCGTTCAGAGACAGATGTGGCTATCCAGCACACAAAAGGTAACATGTCGACACCCCTTAAAGCATGTTGGGTACAATAGTACACTACTGGCCTTTAAAATTGCTACACCAAAAAGAAATGCAGATGATAAACGGGTATTCATTGGACAAATATACTAGAACTGAAATCTGATTACGTTTCCACGCAATTTGGGTACATAGATCCTGACAAATCAGTACCCAGAACAACCACCTCTAGCCGTAATAATGGCCTTGATACGCCTGGTTATTGAGTCAAACAGAGCTTGGATGGCGTGTACAGGTACAACTACCCATGCAGCTTCAACACGATGCCACAGTTCATCAAGAGTAGTGACTGGCGTATTGTGACGAGCCAGTTGCTCGGCCGCCATTGACCAGACGTTTTCAGTTGGTGACAGATCTGGAGAATTTGCTGCCAGGGCAGCAGTCGAACATTTTCTGTATCCAGAAAGGCCCGTACAGGACCTGCAACATGCTGTCGTGCATTACCCTGCTGATATGTAGGGTTTCGCAGGGATCGAATGAAGGATAGAGCCACGAGTCGTAACACATCTGAAATGTAACGTCCACTGTTCAAAGTGCCGTCAATGCGAACAAGAGGTGACCGAGACGTGTAACCAATGGCACCCTATACCATCACGCCGGGTGATACACCATGACGAATACACGCTTCCATTGTGCGTTCACCGCGATGTCGCCAAACACGGATGCGACCATCATGATGCTGTAAACACAACCTGGATTCATCCGAAAAAAAAAAGACGTTTTGTCATTCGTGCACCCAGGTTCATCGTTGAGTACACCACCGCAGGCGCTCCTGTCTGTGATGCAGCGTCAAGGGTAACCGCAGCCGCGGTCTCCGAGCTGATAGTCCATGCTGCTGCAAACGTCGTCGAACTGTTCGTGCAGATGGTTGTTGTCTTGCAAACGTCCCCATGTGTTGACTAAGGGATCGCGACGTGGCTGCACGATCCGTTACTGCCATGCGGATAAGATGTCTGTCATCTCGACTGCTAGTGATAGGAGGCCGTTGGGATCCAGCACGGCGTTCCGTATTACCCTCCTGAACCCACCGATTCCATATTCTGCTAACAGTCATTGGACCTCGACCAATGCGAGCAGCAATGTCGCGATATGAAATACCGCAGTCGCGATAGGCTACAATTCGACCTTTATCCAAGTCGGAAAAGTGATGGTACGCATTCCTCGTCCTTACACGAAGCATCACAACAACATTTCACCAGGCAACGCCCTTCAACTGCTGTTTGTGTATGAGAAATCGGTTGGAAACTTTCCTCATGTCAGCACGTTGTAGGTGTCCCCACCGGCGCCAACCTTGTGTGAATGCTCTGAAAAGTTAATCATTTGCATATCCAAGCATCTTCTTCCTGTCGGTTGAATTTTGCGTCTGTAACACGTCATCTTCGTGGTGCAGCAATTTTAATGGCCAGTAGTGTAGTATGTGGGTGAGCGTTACCCTATTGGATAACACCCCCTGGGATGCTGTTCGTGAATTAGACCACAGCAGGTCGAATCACCAGACTGACGGACAAAGTTGCAATCAGGGTGCGAAGGATAATCACGAGAGTGCTTCTGCTGTCATGCGAAATCACACTCCAGGCCATAATTCTAAGGATGGGTCCAGTGTGTCTAGCGAGCAGACAGGTTGGTTGCAGGTCCTCAACTGACTTCCGCCTAACCATCACATGGCCAATGATCTCTCACTTGACACCACTGAAGTCGCAAATGGCGGTGGTTCCGGGTCAGTGGAATGCACACTACAGGGCTTCTGGCTCGGGGCTGTCTTCGAATTAACCAATTTGTAATAGTTCGTTGTGTTACTGTAGTGCCAACTGCTGCTCAAATTGCAGCTGCAAATGCAGTACGATGGCTCAGAGCCGTACGCCGTACACGATGGTCTCCCCTCTGGGTAGTGCCACGTTGCCGTCCGGGGCCTGGTATGAGGCTTTCTTGAGTAACACAACTGATCACGTCTAAACTCCAGCTAACGTTCACGACCGTTACAGCGTGTATTTAAAGCAAACCTGATTTGCACCCTGTAGTGGCGGTATCAGCGCCACTCTTACACCACTGGCACGAAATCTGAATAGACGTCATCTTCCAGATGTAGAAACAGGCCTCCAAACTTTCACTTGTGTCACACAACTCCTTTTTTTCCCCTTCTGTGTATATCATTGTTCGATACACACTTCAGGGGTATGACGTCATAAGCATTGAAAGACGTGAAGAACTAGCTTTTCTTAAACAGAGTGCAAATTACCCAGCTTGTACTTTTCCAAAATTTAAACGTAATTTAAAAACTTATCTTAACTTTTTTGTCAGTATATGGGCGAATAAGCGGAAAGCAAAAAACATAATTATGGTTTTGCGTCCCCGGTTTCATACTTAAAGTCAGATATTTAACACATTAACTAATTTGTGTAGTAATGAGATCTCTGGAGCTGTTTTATACATGAGAATTCGATTCTTTAAAGAATCGGGGATGGGGTTACTGATTATGACTTAATTTGTGACTAAATAATATGAAAAATGCCATGAAGCTTTTGTTTCCATCACAAAATGTACATACGTGTGACAGTTTGTGTAGCACCACGTCAACCATCAATACGCTCCACGATATCTGGCTAAATGAGTAAACAGCTAACCTCGTAGTTCTCAATCATTATTGTTTATTGGGATCTACGTGAGGAGTTCTTCCAACTTTTTCTTTCTTTTTAACTTCCTAAGTCCGTCCGCTCATTTTCGCAAAAGTAGATTTATTTCTTTGAGCTGAATATGTCATTTGAAAGAACCAGTGCACAGCAGATATAATCGCAATGTGTCGGATGACAATGATTTAAAGCTTGAAGCAGTAAATGGGATAGGTGAAAGTCCCTGACAAAGAGCCGGGAAGCAAGACATGTGGACAGTGGGCCGCACGGCCGTACGTCATATTCGTGGGAGAACCGGTGGCAAGCATGACGCAAACCTACGCGATTGTCTCTAGCCACACGCTGGTGAAGGAAGGAAACAGAACAACAGCGCCGGAAAATTGACTCACCCTGTTCGATAACAGCTGACGTCAACTCAAAATGTTTTGGATCAGAGGTCACTACGGAAGTAAGGGGAACGAAGCTCCAGACAGTATGGCCAAACAGGCAATAGGCAGCAGCGAAGAAGACCTATTAAAGTACCAGTAAACGACTTTCAACAAAAAAATATAGGATACTGGTGAGACACAAAAGGGCAAAATTCTGAAAAACTTATCAGTAAACGACTTTCAACAAAAAAATATAGCGCACTGGTGAGACACAAAAGGGCAAAATTCGCCAAAACTGGAGGGTGACATTCGTGGCTACTATAGTGATACAAAACTTCAGCTGTCCCTAAGAACTTTGCCGCCATCACGATATACACTGATCAGCCAAAACATTATGACCACCGACCCACTATCGATAT
This sequence comes from Schistocerca piceifrons, assembly GCF_021461385.2. Taxonomy (NCBI): domain Eukaryota; kingdom Metazoa; phylum Arthropoda; class Insecta; order Orthoptera; family Acrididae; genus Schistocerca; species Schistocerca piceifrons. Next base: position 932,523,467 of record NC_060139.1, on the reverse strand, counting down.
AGATCCGATTTCGAAAAGATATCTGAATGGTGCGAAACTAAATACCTAGTATTACAATTACGAATAACTTAAATTGGAAGGAACAAATAGAAAATGTTCTGGGGAAGGCTAACCAAAGACTGCGTTTTATTGGCAGGACACTTAGAAAATGTAACAGACCTACAAAGGAGACTGCCTACACTACGCTTGTCCGTCCTCTTTTATAATACTGCTGCGCGTTGGACGATCGTTACCAGGTAGGACTGACGGAGTACATCGAAAAAGTTCAAAGAAGGGCAGCACGTTTTGTGTTATGGCGAAATATGGGGGAGAGTGTCACAGAAATGATACAGGATTTGGCTGGACATCATTAAAAGAAAGGCGTTTTTCGTTGCGACGGAATATTCTCACGTAATTCCAATAACCAACTTTCTCCTCAGAATGCTAAATCATTTTGTTCACCCCGACCTGCATAGGTTGGAACGATCACCACGATATAATCAGAGCTCGTATGGTAAGATGAAGGTGTTCGTTCTTTCCGCGCGCTATACGAGATTAGAATAATAGAGAATTGTGAAGGTGGTTCGATGAACCCTCTGCCAGGCACTTAAATGTGATTTGCAGAGTATCCATGTATATGTAGATGTAGATGTAGGCTGTCGTCTGGAGGAATGACTGCTAGTCAGGCACATGCTCGGTGCATGTAGTATCAGTGAGCGTGCTGTCCGTGTGCAGAATGGGGAAGGAGCGCGATCTGTCTGAGTTTGACCGAGGCGGATTGTGATGGCCCGGAAGTTCGGCACTAGTATTTCGGAAACTGCACGACTTGTCGAATGTTCGAGGAGTGCTTGGTGAGCGTCTTCAGTACGTGGCGAAACCAAGGTTAACCACGTCTAGAGATCGCGGATTAGGCGATCACCTCTGATTGCAGATGTCGGACGTCGTAGGCTGGGCAGATTGTTGAAACAGGACAGGCGGCGAACTGTGGCGGATCTAACATCAGACTAATGCTGGGCGACGTACAAGTGTGTTTGAATACACAGTGCACCGGAAACTTCTAACGGCGGGCCTCCGCAGCCGACGGCTCATGCATGTGCCAATGTTAACACCACGACTGAAATAGGCCCGTGACCATCGGAACTGGACTTTGGCGCAGTGTCAGAGCGTTGCACGGTCTCCTGAATCCCGATACCTTCTTCATCATTCCGATGGGAGGGCGCGAATCCGTCGTCATCCAGGGCAACAGCTCCTTGATACCTGTACTGCGGGATGGAGACGAGCTGCCGGCGGCTCCATTATGCTCTAGAGAACATACATGTGGACATCCATGGGTCGAGCGGAGCTCGTATAAGGCAACATGATACCCAAGGAATATCGTACACTGGTTGCAGACCACGTACACCCCTTCATGACGATCATGTTTCCCGAGGGCAGTGGCATTGTCCAAGGCCATGTGTGTGTGGAATGGTTCGAGCAACACAATGGCAATTTCCAGTTGATGTTCTGGCCTCCCAGCTTGCCAGATTTGAACCCGATCGAACACATCTAGAATGTGATTGAACGTAGCGTCAGAGCTCATCGCCCCCGTACCCGGAATTTACGGGAATTACTGACTTATCTGTGCGGATATGGGAAACATATTTCCTTGGTTTTGTTGTTGTTCCATTTACTCGCTTCTCCAGTGATCTACCAAGGCCTCACTGCTTCCATGCCACTACGCGTCGCCGCTGTTATCCGTGCCAAAGGTGGATCTACCGGTTGTTACATAGGTGGTCGAAAGCTTTCTTCATGAATAAGCTGTAGCTTACGTCATTGAATCAGTGCGATTCAGCTGTTTTACATTTATTTCACGATAATTAATGTCTCTTGGTAATTTAGTAATGCATGAAAAGCAAATATGTATCAGCTATTTCGTTTATTAAGAAGAAAATCGTTAAAAAACAATATCCTTACCACATATGTGAGTGTCTGCTTGCTCAGCATTTTGACTTCACTAAAAAAATGCAAGGAGCTGCACTGGAAGAGAATAATTTGCAAGAGGAAAGGCTGTGTACTTCTATTGGTGCGAACTGTGAGGCATCAATGGGGAGGGGTGTAATGTGAGACGATATGTGGTAGGGAACATGGGATGTGGGACAGTGGAAGTAGGATGGAGGCCAGGCCATGGGTATAAGGAGGAGAGAGTGGAGCACAACGGAGGGTAAGTTCAACCTAGAAGGGGAAATAAATGTCAGGATGGATTTCATTCTCTGGTAGAGGGAGTCTTTTGAAACTTTGTGAAGAGGGGATATGGAGAGTATGTTGGTGTACAGTTGTGTTAAGTATTGGTAAAAGACGGGACAGCATATCAGGCTTGAAAAATAGAGAGGAAGCAATGAGATTGTAAGAACTGAGTTTGCGTGATGTGCAGAATCGACAGATGGTATCACGAAAGACTCACCAGTATGAAAGGAAAGGAGACGGGGTACTGTGTTGTCAGTAGAGAACCAACATCAGAAGCGGTCAATCAGGAGAGCTCAGTGATTTCAAACGTGGAGTAGTCATTGGCGGTCACCTGACTAAAAAATCCAACAGGAGCATTCCAATCCATCTAAAACTGCCCAAGTCGATTGTTGGTGATGTGGTTCTGAAGTGTAAACGCGAAAACAGAACCAGAGCTAAACCAAAATCAGGCAGACATCGTGAACCGTCGAGCATTGCGGAGACGGGTTTCAAAAAATAGCCTGTAATAAGCGTAATGGATACTCGTCAGTTTCGGAATGCAGCTAGCATAATGACTGTGGGTAGTGAGTTAAAAGGAATGGGGTATAATGGCCGAGCAGCTTCTCATTAGTCACACATTTCTGTAGTAAATGCTAAGCGACGCTCTAGGTGGTGCATATAGCGACACCCCGGGCAGTGGATGACTGCAAACGGGTGACTGGGAGTGATGAAACACGCTGTATCGTCTGGCAATACGATGGAAGATTTTGGGTTTCGAGAATGCATCAAGAACGTTATTACCGAGCGAGCTGGCGCAGTGGTTAACACACTGGACTCCCATTCGGAAGGACGACGGTTCAGACCCACGTCCGGCCATCCTGATTTAAATTTTCCGTGACCTCCCTAAATCGCTTCAGGAAAATGCCGCGATGGCTCCTTTAAAAGTGTATTGCCAGTTTCCTTCCCCATCATTCCCTAATCCGATGGAACCGATGACCTCGCTGTTTGGTCCCTTCCCCCGAATCAACCGACCACCAATCAACAACAAGAACATTACCGGCCAACACAGCAGTGAAGTACAGAGGAGACGGTGTGAAGATATGGGGCTGTCTCCTGTGGTTAGGGTGAGATCCACTTATTGCACTTCAGAAAACGCTAAATGCGGAAGGATACGAACACATTTACAGAATCGTGTACTACGTACAGTAGAGGAATAGCTCAGAGACGATAACTGATCGGCATGACAGAGCACCCTGTCATAAACCACCAGCTGAGAGTGTCTGCCGCTGGTGGTCCAGTGGCTAGCGGTGCTGTTTCTGGATCACGGGGTGCCGGGTCCGATTCCCGGCCGGTTTGGGGATTTTCTCTGCCTGCAGACTGTGTGTTTGTGTTGTCCTCATCATTTCATCTTCATCATCATTCTTCGTAACAGTGGCTAGATTGGATTGAGTAAAAAATTGGACTGTGCCGGGTCCGATTCCCGGCCGGTTTGGGGATTTTCTCTGCCTGCAGATTGTGTGTTTGTGTTGTCCTCATCATTTCATCTTCATCATCATTCTTCGTAACAGTGGCTAGATTGGATTGAGTAAAAAATTGGACTGTATAAAAACTGAGACTTTGTACGGGTGCTGATGACCGCGCAGTTGAGCGCCCCATAAACCAAGCATCACCATCAGCTGTGAGGTATTTTTTTTGCGGTCAAAAATATTTTTTGGAGGAACTAGCCTGCCCAGAGTCCCGAGCTAACAGCAGTGAAACGCTTTTGTGGTGAGTTAGAACGTCGACTTCATTCCAAATCCCAGGGTCCGACATCGCTGTCTTCTTTGGTTTCGTCTCTCAAAGAAGAATGGCCTCCCAACCCACCTCAGGCATTCAGACACTTCGTTCAAAGTTTCAGTTCAATTCTCCATAAAAGTGAAGGATGCCCCATATTAACCTCCACTCATAAGTATTCGGATACTTTTGATCAGTTATTTTGTATGGAGGTGTTAAATTCAATGTGTGTGAAGGGGGAGGAAAAATGATGAGATGGAAAAGGATTCATGTAGTGGAAGGAAAGCGAATGCAAAGAGGAGTTTCTGACTTTCAAAGATTTGAATGGAGCTGTAGAAACTTGGCGGCGATTCACCCAAGTCATACTGGCATAGCTGAGGATGTGACAAGCCAATGTATTATGCGAGGGTGAGTCAAATGAAAACCTTAAATTTGTAATAACAAATCGAAATTTCGCTCCGTTATCCTGTAAGTTGGTAAGCGTGCTACAAACAGCGTGTAGAATGGCCTGTAGGTGGCAGCATAGTGCAGATGCACATATACCGTCGCAGTATCAGTATAAAGATGGCCACCCCACTTGCGACTTGCACCAGGGAGGAACAGCTTTCTGTTATTCGGTTTTTTTGGTAGTGAAGGTGTGAAACCTATTGAAATTCATCGACGAATGAAGATTCAGTATGGTGATGCATGTTTGTCACAGCAGCAAGTCTATGAATGGAGTAGGAAGTTCGCAAATGGTGTGACTGCAGAGTAAGATGCTCCTCGTCCAGGTCAGGCACAACGAGTTGTGACTCCACAGAACATTGCAGCAGTTGAAGCCATAGTGAAGGAAAACCGTCGAGTGACACTGAATGACACCGCAGCATGTTTACAGATTAGTCATGGGTCAGCACACCACATTGTGCATGATGTGATCCAGTTTCACAAAGTGTCTGCAAGATGGGTGCCATGGTAGCCGACTCCTGAAATGAGAGAACGACGTGTTGGTGCTTGTGAAGAAGTTCTTGGGCGCTTTGAACGAGAAGGTGATGGCTTCCTTGAAAGACTCTTTACTGGGGACAAAACCTGGGTTGACTTCCACCAACCGGAAACGAAGAGAGCGAGCAAGGAATGGCGCCATTCATCATCACCAAAACCAAAGAAGTTTCGAGCAGAACCATCAGCAGGGAAGGTTATGCTGACTCTCTTTTGGGACGAAAAAGGCGTCATTTTGGAGCGTTACCTGCCTAGAGGGACCACTGTCACCAGTGCATCATACACAGATCTGCTAAAAAATCATCTGCGGCCTGCAATCAAATCAAAGCGAAGTGGACTGCTGTCAGCAAGTGTCCTTTTGCAACATGACAATGCAAGGCCCCACACAGACTGTAGAACAGTTGTAACAATCACAGACTTGCATTTTGAGTGTCTTCCTCATCCACTATACTCACCAGACCTTAGCTCAAATGGTTCAAATGGCTCTGAGCACTATGGGACTTAACATCTGTGGTCATCAGTCCCCTAGAACTTAGAACTACTTAAACCTAAATAACCTAAGGATATTACACACATCCATGCCCGAGGCAGGATTCGAACCTGCGACCGTAGCGGTCACGCGGTTCCAGACAGAAGCGCCTAGAACCGCACGGCCACACCAGCCGGCACCAGACCTTGCCCCAAGTATTTCCATATGTTGGGACCACTCAAAGGCGCAATGGGAGGAAAGAAGTTCTGTTCTGATGAAGAGGTACGCCCCGCGGTGCATGAGTGGTTGCGCGGACTACCAAAAGAATTTTTTTTCTAAAGGAATTTATGCACTTTGTAAGCGCTGGAGGACTTGCATTGAGCATGGGGGAGATTATGTTGAAAAGTGATACAGCTTTATACTACTTCTGCACAATTAATAATATTTAAAAAATATTTAAGGTTTTCATTTGACTCACCCTCGTACGTGAGAAGGCATCATCGTCTGTGTCCGATCCACTTAACCCACCAATAAACCTGTGTAATTTTAGAAATTAGGTATTAAGGGTTAGAAAATGTATTAGGTTGGTACTTAAGTTCGTAGCGTTTAGGTTTTGCATGTTGGTATCCTGGTTGCTATGGGTTTATTTATCGATCGTTGTTCTTTATATTTAGTTCACTGTCACTATTTGAGATTACATATTGTTATTTTGTCATCTGCTGATAATGAGTGTCGATGTGCACCCTAGAAAGTGGAGTGCCAAGTGGAGAAATCGGAATATTTCCGAAATAGTCTCCCTTTCGAGTTCAGTAGATGGGTGACAGCAGCGGTAGCACGCAGAAACATTTTCGCTATGTATGGGAACCTGGAAGAAGAGTTCGACAATGTAAAATGGTGCAAGATGTTCCAAACTTTGAGAAACATTGGGGTAAGCTACAGGGAAAGACGGGCAATATACAACACGTACAAGAACCAAGAGGGAAGACTAAGAACGAAGTGAATTAAGAAGGTTTCAAGAAGTCTAGTCTTTTGCCCCTACTGTTCAATCTATACATCGGGGAAGCTATGATGGAAATAAAAGAAGGGTTCAAGAGTGGTAGTTAAATCCAGGGTGAGAGGATATAAATGATACGTTTCGCTGATGACATTGCTATCTTTAGGGAAAGTGAAGAAGAATTAGAGTGCTGAATGGAATGAACAGTCTAATGAATATAGAATATGGATTGAGAGTACATCGAAGAAAGACGGAAGTTACGAGAATTAGCAGAAATGAGAAGAGCGAGAAACTCGACATCAAATTGGGGATCACGAAGTAGACGAAGTTGCGGCATTCTGCTACCGAGGCACCAAAATAACTCGGGCGGAGCGAGGACATAAAAAACAGACTAGCAGTGCCGAAAGGACATTCCTAGCCAAGAGAAGTCTGATAGTGTAAAAAATAGGACTTAATTTGAGGAAAATATTTCTGGGGCTGTACCTTTGGAGTACTGCATTGCATGGTAGTGATACTTGGATAGTGGGAAAAGCGGAACAGAAGAGAACAGAAGCCTCTGAGATGTGGTGCTAAAGAAGAATATTGAAAATGAGATGGACTGATGAGGTAAGGAATGAGGACGTTCTCCGCGGAATCGCCGAGGAAAGGAATACATGAAAAGATGAAGACAAGAAGAAGGGACAGCATGGTAAGTTGCTTGATTGGTTGGTTGATTTAAGGGAGAGGACCAAACATCGACTTCATCGGTCCCATCGGAATAGGGAAGGATTGGAACGAAGTCGGCCGTGTCCTTTCAACGGGACCATCCTGGAATTTGCCTGAAGCGATCGAGGGAAACCACGAAAATCTAAATCAGGATGGCCGGACGTGGGTTTTAACCGTCCTGCTGTCGAATGCAAATCCAGTGTGCTAACCGTTGCGCAACCTTGCTCTGTAGGATGGTAGGGCATCTGTTAAGATATCAGGGACTGATACTAAAGGGTACTAAAGGGAGCTGTAGAGGTTAAAAACTACCAAGAAAGACAGACATTGGAAGATACTCAGCAAGCAGCTGAGGACGTAGCCTACAATTGGTACTCTGAGGTGAAAAGGTTGCCACAGGAGACGAATTCGTGGCGAACTGCATCTAACCAGTCTGCAGACTTACGACTGAAACAAAAAGGTTTTGTCTTTTTAAGGAGGATCGTTTTGACAGTAGTGATCATTCCACCATCGTGCGACTTTTGCATGCAATGCGGAAGGCACAAAAATCGGATGTATCAGGTGGCCCTGTGTGCGTCTCTGCTTGCCCACCATCAACTGGCTCCTGAACAGCCCCGACCATTCCTATCTTGTATCGTTAATGGTGAGGAGAAATGGTGCGTGAACAACTGAGACGTCTTGCAGACGCACACCAAAGGCAGCGAGCAGGAACACTGCGTGAAGTGATGCCACTCCACGATAACAGCCGCCCGCATTCTACTACACTGACAAAAAACAATTTACAGAGATTGGGACGTCATTCCGCGACCACCTTTTTCACCCGATCTTGCGCCCTCAGATATTCACCTTTTCCGCTCTCTATCGCACAACCTTCAACGAACTTCCCTTCAAATGAAAATGCGCTCCGAGTATGCCTCGACGAGTAAATCATTTCTACAGACGCGCTACTGAAAAGTTATACCAGAGTTAACAGACTGTTGTAATAGTGAAGGAGAATTTATTCTTGATGACTAAAGTCTCGATTATGTATATCTCTTTTTGTAATACACTACTGGCCATTAAAACTGCTACACCAAGAGGAAATGCAGATGGTAAACGGGTATTCATTGGACAAACATACACTCCTGGAAATTGAAATAAGAACACCATGAATTCATTGTCCCAGGAAGGGGAAACTTTATAGACACATTCCTGGGGTCAGATACATCACATGATCACACTGACAGAACCACAGGCACATAGACACAGGCAACAGAGCATGCACAATGTCGGCACTAGTACAGTGTATATCCACCTTTCGCAGCAGTGCAGGCTGCTATTCTCCCATGGAGACGATCGTAGAGATGCTGGATGTAGTCCTGTGGAACGGCTTGCCATGCCATTTCCACCTGGCGCCTCAGTTGGACCAGCGTTCGTGCTGGACGTGCAGACCGCGTGAGACGACGCTTCATCCAGTCCCAAACATGCTCAATGGGGGACAGATCCGGAGATCTTGCTGGCCAGGGTAGTTGACTTACACCTTCTAGAGCACGTTGGGTGGCACGGGATACATGCGGACGTGCATTGTCCTGTTGGAACAGCAAGTTCCCTTGCCGGTCTAGGAATGGTAGAACGATGGGTTCGATGACGGTTTGGATGTACCGTGCACTATTCAGTGTCCCCTCGACGATCACCAGTGGTGTACGGCCAGTGTAGGAGATCGCTCCCCACACCATGATGCCGGGTGTTAGCCCTGTGTGCCTCGGTCGTATGCAGTCCTGATTGTGGCGCTCACCTGCACGGCGCCAAACACGCATACGACCATCATTGGTACCAAGGCAGAAGCGACTCTCATCGCTGAAGACGACACGTCTCCATTCGTCCCTCCATTCACGCCTGTCGCGACACCACTGGAAGCGGGCTGCACGACGTTGGGGCGTGGGCGGAAGACGGCCTAACGGTGTGCGGGACCGTAGCCCAGCTTCATGGAGACGGTTGCGAATGGTCCTCGCCGATACCCCAGGAGCAACAGTGTCCCTAATTTGCTGGGAAGTGGCGGTGCGGTCCCCTACGGCACTGCGTAGGATCCTACGGTCTTGGCGTGCATCCGTGCGTCGCTGCGGTCCGGTCCCAGGTCGACGGGCACGTGCACCTTCCGCCGACCACTGGCGACAACATCGATGTACTGTGGAGACCTCACGCCCCATGTGTTGAGCAATTCGGCGGTACGTCCACCCGGCCTCCCGCATGCCCACTATACGCCCTCGCTCAAAGTCCGTCAACTGCACATACAGTTCACGTCCACGCTGTCGCGGCATGCTACCAGTGTTAAAGACTGCGATGGAGCTCCTTATGCCACGGCAAACTGGCTGACACTGACGGCGGCGGTGCACAAATGCTGCGCAGCTAGCGCCATTCGACGGCCAACACCGCGGTTCCTGGTGTGTCCGCTGTGCCGTGCGTGTGATCATTGCTTGTACAGCCCTCTCGCAGTGTCCGGAGCAAGTATGGTGGGTCTGACACACCGGTGTCAATGTGTTCTTTTTTCCATTTCCAGGAGTGTATTATACTAGAACTGACGTGTGATTACATTTTCACGCAATTTGGGAGCACAGATACTGAGAAATCAGTACCCAGAACAACCACCTCTGGCCGTAATAACGGCCTTCATACGCCTGGGCATTGAGTCAAATAGAGCTTGGATGGCGTGTACAGGTACAGCTGCCATTGCAGAGTAGTGACTGGCGTATTGTGACGAGCCACTTGCTCGGCCACCATTGACCAGACGTTTTCAATTGGTAAGAGATATGGAAAATGTGGTGGCCAGGGCTGCAGTCGAACATTTTCTGTATCCAGAAAGGCCCGTACATTACCTACAATATGCGGTCGTGCATTATCCTGCTGAAATGTAGGGTTTCGCAGGGATCGAATGAAGGGTAGAGCCACGGGTCGTAACACATCTGAAATGTAACGTCCACTGTTCAAAGTGCGCGTCAATGCGAACAAGAGGTGACCGAGACGTGTAACCCAATGGCACCCCATACCATCACGCCGGGTAATACGCCAGTATGGCGATGGCGAATACGCGCTTCCAATGTGCGTTCACCACGATGTCGCCAAACACGGATGCGACCATCATGATGGTGTAAACAGAACCTGGATTCATCCGAAAAAATGACGTTTTGCCATTCGTGCATCCAGGTTCGTCGTTGAGTACATCATCGCAGGCGCTCCTGTCTGTGATGCAGCGTCAAGGGTAACCGCAGCCATGGTCTCCGAGCTGATAGTCCATGCTGCTGCAAACGTCGTCGAACTGTTCGTGCAGATGTGTTGTTGTCTTGTAAACGTCCCTATCTGTTGACTCAAGAATCGAGACGTGGCTGCACGATCCGTTACAGCCATGCGGATAAGATGCCTGTCATTTCGACTGCTAGTGATACGAGGCCGTTGGGATCCAGCACGGTGTTCCGTATTACCCTCCTGAACCCACCGATTCCATATTCTGCAAACAGTCATTGGATCTAGACCAACGCGAGCAGCAATGTCGCTACACGATAAACCGCAATCGCGATAGGCTACAATCCGACCTTTATTAAAATCGAAAATGGTACGCATTTCTCCTCCTTACATTAGGCATCACAACAACATTTCACCAGGTAACAACGCCGGTCAACTGCTGTTTGTGTATGAGAAATCGGTTGGAAACTTTCTTCATGTAAGCACGTTGTAGCTGTCGCCATGGGCGCCAACCTTGTGTGAATGCTCTCAAAAGCTAATCATTCGCGTTTCACAGCATCTTCTTCCTGTCGGTTAAATTTGGCGTCTGTAGCACGTCATCTTCGTGGTGTAGCAATTTTAATGGCCAGTAGTTTACATCGGGCGCACGTAATATCGGAAGAAGAAAACCTCCACGCAGAATTTGAACACTTGGAGAAGGGTTTTAAAGAGAATGGCTACACTTCACACCACATAAGTAACGCCGTACACAGCTATAATAACAAGAAGCAACGCAATGAGGACACTGAAGAGGACTGTACTGTAAATCAACTGTGTTCCTTCAATATCCCGGGAATGCGTCTTTTAAAATAGACGGATTGCTTGGAAAAAATAAAATCAAGATTATCTTTCGTCTACCTGTGAAGACCTTGGCCCTGGTTGTAACCGTTAAAGACGACTTACAGCTGAAAAAAGCGGGCGTTTACAAAATTCCCTCTGAGAATGAGGGTACATATACAGGGTGTAAATTTTAAGCTGACAAACCAGAATAACTCGAAAAATAAACTTCACATGAAAAAATGTGTAGAATCCAAAGTTGATTATTTTCGAGGGGCCGGCCAGAGTGGCCGAGCGGTTCTAGGCGAGACCGCTACGGTCGCAGGTTCGAATCCTGCCTCGGGCATGGATGTATGTGATGTCCTTAGGTTAGTTAGGTTTAACTAGTTCTAAGTTCTAGGGGACTTATGACCTCAGCAGTTAAGTCCCATACTTCTCAGAGCCATTTTGAGCTATTTTCGAGAGGGACATCTGGTGGTACTGAAATGATCCCGCCACCCCTGCCACTTGGGGGTGGGGCGGGAGGCAACTTTAAAATTTCAAAGAGGAACCCCCATTTTTTATTGCAGAATTAGATTCTACGTAAAAAACTACGTACATTCTGTCTTAAACATTTGTTTTGATTCTTGGCAGTTGGCGCTGTATTCAAGAAAATCCATGTTTTCATTTTTGCGTGGAAAATGGTTACGGATAAATAAAAAATAGTTATTTAATTCGTAGGAATTTTGGTTAGTTAGTTAGCTAGTCAGATGATTTGTATGATAATTAAAAGTTGTGTAGCCTCGTGACCACAAAACAAACAAAACTTATCCGAATCTGCGTCAAAAATTAATACTTGGGTTAATTTGTAAAACTCTAATTCCTCTCTCTCAATCCCAACCCTATGGGGAGAGAGGGAGAGTTTTAGTTATGGCGAATCAAAATTAACGAAGTAAATAAGTATTTTTTATTTATCCGTAACCAGATGGCCCCCTCGAAAATAATCAACCTTGGATTCTACACATTTGTTCGTGTGAAGCTTATTTTTCGAGTTATTCTAGTTTGTCAATTTAAAATTTACACCCTGTATAGGCCAGACGACACGAACTGTCATTGTATATAGAACACGAAAGATATACCCGTCTTCCGTAACCGTTAAAATCAGCAGTAGTAGAACACTATATTTCCATGGGACACTCAATGGAATACAATAGAACAAAAATTAGCTCCAATTTCCAATTTTTGGGAAGAATCGGTGGAAATACGTCCTCCCGATAATCTTATAAATAGCGACAGCGGCTTTCAACTGGATAAAAATTGGAATCCTACAATTAAATTTATCCAGTCACAGCGGGATCTACCGGGTCATTCGATATTTAACGATTAAACATCTGTCGCTTCCACCACCGAGGACAGCACACACAACTGGGCTGTCCCGCGCGTGTCATTACCTGACGCATGCACCGAAAGGCGCTAGCACTTTTGGCATGCGCGAGATGCGGCATAAATACCGTGACTGCACCTTGGTTCTTCAACAGTTGTCTACTCACCTGAGGGTGACCGGACGTCTCAGCACCGAAACATCGCGGCAGAATGTCGACGGGATCCGGTAGCACAACCGAAAATTATTAGAAGAAGAAATACTTCGGGAAAATTTCAGAATTTATTTGTGTTGTGTTTATTAAACTTACGAAAACAAGCTACGCACTTATTCACCAGCCCGAGATTTAGGTGGCAGTATGCGTAGAGACAAAAACGAAGATAAGAAAAGAAAAACTTTGTTTTTTCAAAAGACCACTCCACTATTCGCTCGGTCTCTATTTACAAATAAGGAAATCCATTGGCGTCAACCAGTAAACTAGTTAATTCGCTTCAGCAGTAAACATCGGCCGGCCGCAAAAATCGTCCCTGAGTCCTTGATGGAATTCCACTTGCTCACCTGAGCCTACATCCGTACAAGGAAACGCTCGCAGCTAATCTCTCCGATAGCGCATTTATCGGCCGTACGTGCTGTGCATTGCGGAAGAGGAATTGCGCCTCCATTTCCTGGGAAGTGTTCGAAAACACGGCTCTGAGGTCAGCTTAACGATCAAGCCGCCGTTTCCCAGCGGAGCTGCAAGGACACCGACACCCGCCGGCTGACTCAGCGTGGGCGGGGTAGCTGTGGAACGAGTGAGTGCTACGAAGTCGAGAGCGCTTCGGGCGAACGTTTAGTTTCACACATCATCGATATTGCTGTTAGTGGATCCAGAAGACTATGAAGGCTAAATTGGTGCTCAATATTTCGTCGACGACGAAATCGTTCGTGTCGAAACAAAAACTTAAATCTAGGTAGCAACAATGGGATAAGCCCCGCTCTTCCCGAATGAGGCCAGTGTTCTACTTCTGCCCAACCCCACTCCGTGTGTAGATAGGGCACTAATTAAGGTGGAGTAGATTAGGGAAGAATATTCTCTGTTATCTGTTGAATAAGTCACCTGTCTAGTTCTCCAGTTCTTTTCATCCTCTAGTAAGCAATCCATTTTCACATACATGACACATAGGTGTCCTTCTTATATCACTTCTACATACTCTGATCTGTGTCTGCACCCATAATGTTTCCCACTTCTGGTCTTTCGGGAGTGAATCAGTCCTAGATGCTGTAGCAGATGACCCATTAAATTTTTTCTCCTTGAAATAGGAATTTTCAGTCTTCGTTTCTCTCTTATTTTACATGTTTGTGTACCGACATAATCTGCAGGCCTCCGTACGGTGCGTGGTGGAGGGTACACTGCACCACTATTAGGCATTTCCTTTCCACTTGCAAATAGAGGGAAAAACGACTAAATAGATGCCTCCGTATGAGCCATTATTTCTCGTATCTTATCCTCTTGTGCTTAAGCGAAACGTATGTTGATGGCAGTAAAATCGTTCTGCAGTCAGCTTCAAATGCCATTTCTCTAAATTTTGTCGATAGTGTTCCTCAAAAAGAAAGTCACCTTCTCTCCAGAGACTCACATTTCAGTTTCCGCAGCACCTCTGTAGTACTTCGATGTTGCTCGAACCTACCGGTAACAAATCTAGCAACCCGCCTCCGAATTGCTTAGATGCCTTTCTTCAGACCTAATGCTGATACCAAACACCAGAGCAGCAATCAAGAATAGGTTGCGCTAGGGTCCTACATGTGGTCTCCTTTACAGATGAACCACACTTCTCAGAATTAGCCAATGACGACCATTCACCTTCCCTACCACAATCCTCACATATTCTTTCCATTTCATATCGCTCTGCTTATTTCAACGACTGACTGTATCAACCAGGGCACTACTAATGCTATATCGGAATATTATGGGTTTGTTTTCCCTGCTCATCCGCATTTCTCTACATTTGGAGCTAGCTGCCATTCATCACATCAACTAGAAATTTTGACAAAGTCACTTTGTATCCTCCTATAGTCACTGAACTTCGACGTCTTCCTGTACACCACAGTAGCATCAGCAAACAATCGCAGACTGCTACCCACCCAGCCTGTCAGGTCACTTACGTATGTAAAAATAATTGCAGTCCTATCACACTTCCTTTAGACACTACTGACAATACCCTTGTCTGTGATGAACGCTCGCCGTCGAGAACAATGTATTGTGTTTCATTACTTAAGAAGTATTCGAGCCACTCTGGGAACCTATTCCGTATGTTCTTCCCTTCGTCAGTGGGGCACTGTGCCAAATGCTTTTTTTGGAAATCTAGAAATATTGAATCTGCCTTCATCCATGGTTCACAGGGTATCATGTGAGAAAAGGAAAATCAGATTTTCGCACGAGCGATGCTTTCAAAAACCGCGCTGAATCGTGGACATAAGTTTTTCGGTCTCAGGGAAGTTGATTATACTCGGACTAAGACATGTTCAAGAATTCTACAACAAATCTATGTTAAAAGTATTGGTTTGCGGGTCAGTTCTTTTACTGTTCTTATATACGGGAGTCACCCGCGCTTCTTTCCAGTCGCTTGGGACTTTGCTCTGGGCAACAGATTCCTTATAAATGCAAGCTAAGTAAGGGACCAATGACGTAGGGCACTCATTGAAAAACTAAATCTGGAGTCCATACGGACCTGGCGACTTGCTTTTTTTCAACTCTTCAAGTGTTTCTTTACGCCAATGATGCTTGTTAGTATCTCGTCCATACAGGAGTCTGTTCGATGGTCAAACCACACCCGACTATTCAACGAGTCGGTGGACGATTTTACTTAGAACCGGAATTTCTTGGGTTTTTGGCTAGGTCTAAGCTAAGGTATGACGATTGTAGTTGTTGCACACTTCGCGCAGAGATCTTTTCACAAACGTACGAATCTCTAATAATCTTTGCTTGTCTTATTTTGCGCGTTCCCTTTTGACCCGATGGTGCAACAGCTCTGCTTCCTCAGCATTTTCCGAATCTCGTTCCTAAACCACGGTGAGTGTTTTCCGTTGTTACCGCTCTTGCTAGGCATTTATTTTTCCAGAGCATGATTTTTTTTTTTAATTATCAGTCTTGTGACTGATGAGGTCCGCCTAGAATTCTTCTCCTGTGGCAACCTTTTCATCTCAGAGCAACACCTACAGTGTACGTCCTCAATTATTTGCTGGATGCATCCAAATCTCTGTCTTCCTCTACAGTTTGTATACCCTACAGCTCCCTGAAGTACCATGGGAGTTATTCACAGGTGTCTTAACGGATGTCCTGTCATGACGACGGGACAGGATGACAGAATCATGAGTATAGTGTGTTTAAACTTTGCCTATAATTCCTCTGCGCCCATCATACTGGAACTAAATGACGTCAGTTCGTTGTATGAAGTGCTAACAACTGCTTATTTGCTGTTTCTAGCAGAAACACTCTCCTAGGGTTCTTGATTGATTTATTTACTTTAGTAAACATGGCATGATGAGATGATGACCACTAACCCCTGTCTCTATCCTGGCACCGTCGATAAGGTCGGTCTGTTTGTAGCTACAAGGTTAAAGATATTTCCCTTTCCCTTGGGCTGCCGAACTAGCTGCTCAAGACTATTTTTTGAAAGCGTGTTGCAAAGTACTTCGTAAGACAGTGTCTTTATTTCCTGTAATGAATGCATAGACGTCCCACTCTATATTAGGCAGCCTCTAGCTAGACTACTGACTGTAGACTTTTTTGAATGATTCTGCCAGGTCGGCCGAGTGGTTCTAGGCCCTTCAGTCTGGAACCGTGCTACCGCTACGGTCGCAGGTTCGAATCCTGCCTCGGGCATGGATGTGCGTGATGTCCTTAGGTTAGTTAGGTTTAAGTAGTTCTAAGCTCTAGAGGACTGATGATCTCAGATGTTAAGTCCCATAGCGCTCAGAGCCATTTGAACCATTTGACTTTACCACCTCTTCAATTTGTCTTCTACATCGATTTGTTTTACGGCACTAAATGGCTTTGTGACTAGCGCACTTTCTAGGATGTTGTAAGCGAAATATTAAAAAGTCATCAACTATAAAAAGATGAACAATATAGCAAGCTTATAACAATACATTAGGTTACAGTTGTTGCTGTTGCGATTTTCAGTCCTAAGACTGGTTTAATCCAGCTCTCCATGCTTCTCGCAGGGATAAAAGTAGTGCTGAATCTCCGCCTACACCAGGGGAATGATGCCACCACTGTTAAGTCCTGAGTACGGACCTCCCTCACCAAATTAACCATTGCTTGATTGCACAGGATGTGTCCTGTCGACCTACGTGAACCTTTTAGTTAAATGAGGCCACAAGTTTATTTTTTCTCTGTTTCAAATCAATACCTATTCATCAGATATCCGGTCTAGACGTCTAAACTCCAAAAATTTCTGTCCCTTTCTTATCTTGGTCCTTATCATCCACATCTCATTTCTGAACGAGGGTTAGCCACATAGTTTTAACTATCCCCTTGAAAAAAATTAATCTGCGATCATGAACCTTAGTGATGGTATGACCCCAATGTTTACTCAATCTTCAATGCGAGATCATTTTTCCCAGTGACAGATGACTTGGCGGATATCATTCATTGGTTGTCAAATGGTTCAAATGGCTCTGAGCACTATGGGACTTAACTTCTAAGGTCATCAGTCCCCTAGAACTTAGAACTACTTAAACTTAACTAACCTAAGGACATCACACACATCCATGCTCGAGGCAGGATTCGAACCTGCGACCGTAGCGGTCGCGCGGTTCCAGACTGTAGCGCCTAGAACCGCTCGGCCACTCCAGCCGGCCATTGGTTGTCAATGTCTTTACTGTGGCTATTCGAGAAACATTCCACCACGGAAATCACCTCGTCACATTGCAAGCTCCTGCCGCGCTATTGTGTCGTCATCCAAAGAAAGAGGAAGAAGACACGGGGATGCCATGTTAGGGAAATACGTGGCGTGAGGAAAGATTTGACAGTCCACATAAGCAACATGTGTGCCAGTTCCCTGTGCAGAAAGTGGTGGAACGTTTTATTGCTATAAAAACAGCCCCTTGGACAGCATCCAGCGATAGTTCGTCTTTGCAGATTCCATAGCATCGGCACAATGTTTGCCCAAAACGCAAATTTTCTGAAATATCTTCCTCAAATTGTGGTCGACGTTAGTAAACTTTGGCCAGGAATGCTCCCTTTGCTGCCTGTACTAGTCTGCTTTCCATGTCCCCCTGACTTTGTCCATCATATATTATTTTGGTTCCAAAGTATCTGAATTCCTTCACTTCGTCCACTTCTTGTTTGCCAGTGCGGATGTTAAGTTAATTGGTACTTTCGTTCTTCTTTGGTTTACTCTCTATCACGAAGCGTGCCCATTAGTGTGTTCATTCCACTCGACAGTTTCGGCAAGTCTTTGTGACTTTCACTGAGGACAGCAATGTCACCGGTGAACCTTAATATCGATATTTTTCACCCTGAATCTAAATCCTACTCCTGAACCTTTGTTTTATTTCCCTTATTGATTCTTCGATGAATAAATTGAGTATCAGGTGCGAAAGGCTGCACCCTGTTAAAACCAAGCACTTCGTTCTTTTTTTCATTCTTGTTGTTCCTCCAAGGTTTTTGTCGAAATTGTGTATTATTCTTCTTTCCTTATAGCTTACACCTACTCTTCGGAGAATTTCGAATATTTTTTACCATTTTACATTGGCGAATGCATTTTCTAGATCGACATATCCTATGAACGTAAACTAACTTTTTAAAGTATTACTTCCATTAAGAGTCGCAACGTCAGAACTGCGTCTCTGATGCTTTTACATCTACTAAAGCCAAACTGATTTCCATTTAATGTATCATCATCTTCCTTTTCCATTCACATGTATATTGTGCTGTCATCGGAAATGTGTGGATGATATTTTTCTAAATCTCTGATGGCATGTCTTCACTGTGACAGATTGTACAAACCAACTTGTATATGCAGTGTTAGAGTGAGACTTTAACTGAGCTTCATATATACAACCACATGAATACTCTGCAATGCCCCCCCCCCTCCCCCACATGATTTTAAAAAAATCTGATGAAATGTCATGTCTTCAGCATTATTTGATCGGAAGTTTGCATTAACGATTTAGAAGATCAGTTAACCAGCCCTCTTCGACTGTTTGCAGATGATGCTGTCAATTGCCGTTTGGTAAAGTCATCGGAAGCTCAAAACTCACTGCAGAATTACAGTGTGGCTTTAGTAGAAGTAAAAGCGCCAGAGAAACAGTTCTGACCTTGCGACTGATAATGGAAGTAAGACTTAAGACAAATCAGAACACATTCTTGGGATTCGCCGACCTAGAGAAAGTTTTCGACAATGTAAAATGCTGCAAAATGTTCAAAACTCTCAGAAAGCATAGTGTAAGCAATCTCTTTAGTACATTTGTTGCATCTTCTTCGTGTCGTGTAAATAAAACGAAGTCTTTGTTTCGCATTCTCCACAACATTTTCTGTGTAATGGTTCCAATTTAAGTTCCTCACAACTGTAATTGATAGATATTTAGTCGAATTAACAGGCTTTAGATTTCTACGGTTTATAGCATAACCGAAATTTAACGGATTTCTTTCAGTACGCGTATACATAACCTCATTAGTGTCAGTTTCACTATTCGCACTATAGACACATCTAAATCATTTTGCAGTTGGTTTACATTTCCACATGGTGCAAATGTAGCAGTTGGCTGTAAAAATTGAAATGTGTGAGCTCATGCATATGAGTACTAAAAGGAATCTGTTAAATTACGGTCTAAAGTATGTCAGTTCGACTATATACCTACCGATTAGAGTTGTGAGGAATTAGAGTGGAAGTATCGCGCAGAAGATGTTATGGCGAAGGCGGAACAAAAGACTGCGTGTTATTGGTAGGAGACGTAGAAGATGCAAAAAATCTATTAAAGAGATTATCTAGGCTTTGCTTGTCCGCCCTCTTGTGAAATATTGCTGCACGGTATGGAATCCGTACCAAATAGCACTGACGGAGGAAATCGAAAACGTTCAAAGAAGGGAAGCTCTTTTTGTATTAGGGCGAAATACGGCAGAGAACATCACACATAGGATAAGCAAGTTGAAGAAGCAATCATTAAAACAAAGACTTTTCCGTAGCGGCGAGACATTTTCACGAAATTTCTATGATCAGCTTTCTCTTCCAAACGCAAATACGTTTAGTAGACCTTCACCTACATAGCGAAAAATGATGATCCCAACAAAATAAGAGAAATCAGGGCTCACACGGAAGGATTTAGGTGTTTTTTTTCTCTGTGTACTATCAGAGAATGGAATGAGTGGTAAGCAGCCTGAAATTAGTTCTGTGAGCACATTGACAAACACTTAAGTTATCAATTGAAGACATAGTCTGTATAAGAGTCCGCGATCATTTTATTTTTAGCGCTTCTATTTTCACAAGTCCTTCTTGATCACATAGATTTGTTTACACTTTATGTCCGGTTTCGGCTTATCGCCATCTTCAGATCATTAAAATATTCTGATACAAATCATCGTCGAGTTAAACAGGTGCACGTGTCATAAACCGGTAGTAAAGTGTAAAGAAATCTATGTGATCAAGACGGACTTGTGCAAATAAAAAGAAAAAATAAATGTGCTAAAAACACTTAAGTGTTAATTTCAGAGTACTCATGTGGGTGTATATACACTACTGGCCATTAAAATTGCTACACCAAGAAGAAATGCAGATGATAAACGGGTATTCATTGGACAAATATATTATACTAGAACTGACGTGTGATTACATTTTCACGCAATTTGGGTGCATACATCGTGACAAATCAGTACCTAGAACAACCACCTCTGGCCATAATAACGGGATTGATAAGCCTGGGCATTTAGTCAAACAGAGCTTGGATGGCGTGTACATGTACAGCTACCCATGCAGCTTCAACACGATACCACAGTTCATCAAGAGTAGTGACTGGCGTATTGTGACGAGCCACTTGCTCGGCCACCATTGACCAGACGTTTTCAATTGGAGAGAGATCTGGAGAATGTGCTGTCCAGGGCAGCAGTTGAACATTTTCTGTATCCAGAAAGGCCCGTACAGGACCTGCAACATGCGGTCCTGCATTATCCTGCTGAAATGTACGGTTTCGCAGGGATCAAATGAAGGGTAGAGCCACGGGTCGTACCGCTTCTGAAATGTAACGTCCACTGTTCAAAGTGCCGTCAATGCAAACAAGAGGTGAACGAGTCGTGTAACCAATGGCACCCCATACCATCACGCCGGGTGATACGCCAGTATGGCGATGACGAATACACGCTTCTAGTGTGCATTCACCGCGATGTCGCCAAACACCGATGCGACCATCAAGATGCTGTAAACAGAACCTGGATTCATCCGAAAAAATGACGTTTTGCCATTCGTGCACCTAGGTTCGTCGTTGAGTACACCATCGCAGGCGCTCCTGTCTGTGATGCAGCGTCAAGGGTAACCGCAGCCATGGTCTCCGAATTGATAGTCCATGCTGATGCAAACGTCGTCGAACTGTTCGTGCAGATGGTCTTTGTCTTGCAAACGTACCCATCTGTTGACTCAGGGATCGAGACGTGGCTGCACGATCCGTTACAGCCATGCGGATAAGATGCCTGTCATCTGGACTGCTAGTGACACGAGGCCGTTGGGATCCAGCATGGCGTTCCGTATTACCCTCCTGGACCCACCGATTCCATATTATGCTAACAGTCATTGGATCTCGACCAACGTGAGCAGCAATGTCACGATACTATAAACCGCAGTCGCGATAGGCTACAACCCGCCCTTTATCAAAGTCGGAAACGTGATGTTACGCATTTCTCCTCCTTACACGAGGCATCACAACAACGTTTCACCAGGCAACGCCGGTCAACTGCTGTTTGTGTATGAGAAATCGGTTGGAACCGTGTCGTGGACAAGTGCACTAGCTTCCTCGGTTGTGGACCCATGGCACGAAAAGCCCGATTGAGGTGGCCACAAAGATTCTCGATTGAGTTCAAATCCGGGGAGCATGGCAATCTCACCCTGGTGCTCTTCAAATGACGCACGTACACTGCGAGCTGTATGACACGTTGCATAGTACCGCTGGTATATGCCATCGTGCCGAGGAAAACCGAAATCCATCTAGCTGTGTACATAGTCCCTAAAGATAGATCCATACTTGAGTTGATCCGTTGTGCCTTCAGCCTGGAAATGCCACGAAAGCATTCCACAGACCATAAAGCTCCCTCGTCCGGCCTGGACCCTTTCAGGGTGCTTGCTGCCGGACGTTTCACGCCGTACGCGCCAACTGGTATCTGCCCGATTCACCTGAAAATGCCATCTGTCACCATTCTGTGGACGTCCAGCTGCGGTGCTGGCATACAAATCGCAGCCTTTGTCGCCGATGAACAGCAGTGCGTGCATGGCTGCATGAACCAGGCGCCTGCTACGGAGGCCCATATGCAGCAACTTTCCTTGAATGGTCTTTGGGGAGACACTGTTGGTAGCCTCTTGGTTCGCCCGTGGCCCTGATTCTGAGCAGTCAGTTCCTCAACACTAGTACGTCTATTCGATCGTACACATCTCAGCAGCTGACGCTCAACCATCTATGGCCCCCAGTGCACCATAGTTGCCTCGGCATCGGTTTGGGATGGCGTAGTTTTTCCATGCGCGGTATATGAATAGTTCACAAACTTAGCCGTTTCAGAAATGCTTCCAATCTAGGCCTGAAAGTCAGTTCAAAAATGACTCTGAGCACTATGGCGTCTGAGGTCATCAGTCCTCTAGACTTAGAACTGCTTAAACCTAACTAACCTAAGGACATCATACACATCCATGCCCGAGGCAGGATTCGAACCTGCGACTGTAGCAGCAGCGCGGTTCTGGACTGAAACGCATTGAACCGCTCGACCACAACGGCCGGCCGAAACTCAGTTATCATCCTCCTCTGGACATCAGGTACATCACTCCGTTTCTGCTTACATCTGCGACTGCTCTATTTCCCGCATTCCCCCGATGCACTTTATATACCCTTCACTGCTACTGCTGCTACCTGCCGGCTGTAAATGGTTATTGCATGTTGACGTCAAACATAGGCTGTCGTCATACTTGTGTGACTGGACTGTGTATGTATTTATTTAAGTGTAAGTGAAATAAAGGAATGATGATGGAGTTGAAAATTTAAATGGTGAGTGGTAGAGGGAGAGGAGGACAGGAGAGAGAGTATCAAAGATGAATAAACCGTGAAAAGTGGGGCAATGGAGAGTAAATTGGTAATGAGATGGAGGGAAACAAGAGGAAGAGGTAAACTGAATGAAAATTAATGTTGGAGAGGGGGAGGGGGGCGGGAGATACAGTTGGAGAGTCAGTATTGGCAAAGGTAAAGTTTAAAATAACTTCATTAATTGTAAAATAATTAAGAACGTCATCTGACAATTCTTCCACATACCCTGCCCCCTTCGTCCCCCATCCTAAGACCTTCAGAGCATACGTTTCTTTTTCTTTGGGGGAGGGGGGGGGGCGGGGGGGGGGGGGAGGTGTCATCAGTCTTCTGACTGGTTTGATGTCTCCCGCCACGATTTCTTCTCCTGTGCTAACCTCTTCATCCCAGAGTAGCACTAGTAACCTACGTCATCAGTTATTTGTTGGATGTATTCCAATCTCTGTCCTCCTCTACAGTTTTTGCCTTCTACAGCTCCCTCTAGTACCATGGAAGTCAATCCCTCGTGTCTTAACACATGTCATGTTATCCTGTGCTTCTCCTTATCAGTGTTTTCCACATATTCCTTTCCTCTCCGATTCTGCACAGAAACTCCTCTTTCCTTGCCTTATCAGTCCACCTAATTTTCAACATTCGTCTGTAGCACCACATCTCAAATTCTTCGATTCTCTTCTCTTCAGGTTTTCCCACAGTTCATATTTCGCTACCATACAACGTAGTACTCCAGATGTACATCCTCAGAAATTTCTTCCTCAAATTAAGGCGATATTTGATATTGGTAGACTTCTCTTGGCCAGGAATGCCCTTTTTGCCATTACTAGTCTGGTTTTTATGCCCTCCTTAGTCCGACCGTCATTGGTTATTTTACTGCCTAGGTAGCAGAATTCCTTCACTTCATCTACTTCGTGACCATCAATTCTGATGATAAGTTTCTCGCTGTTATCATTTCTGCTACTTCTCATTACCTGCGTCTTTCTTCGATTTACTCTCAATCCATACTCTGTACTCATTAGACTGGTCATTCCGTTCAGCAGATCTTGTAATTCTTCTTCACTTTCAAATGTTCAAATGTTCAAATGTGTGTGAATTTCTAAGGAACCAAACTGCTGAGGTCATTGGTCCCAAGTCTTACACACTACTTAAAGTACCTTAAACTAACTTGTGCTAAGAACAACACACACCCATGCCCGACGGAGGACTCGAACCTCCGGCGGGAAGGGCCGCGCAATCCGTGACATGGCGTCTCTAACCGCGCGGCCTCTTCGCGTGGCTCTTCACTTTCACTCAGGATAGCAATGTCATCAGCGAATCGTATCATTGATATCCTTTACCTTTCTTTTATTTCCATCATCGCTTCCTCGATGTACAGATTGAACAATAGGGGCGAAAGGCTACATCCTTGTCTTACACCCTTTATAGTAAGAGCACTTCGTTCTTGGTCGCCCATCCTCATTACTCCCTCTTGGTTGTTATTGCATATGACGCGTCTCTTCCTGTAGCTTGCCCATACATTTCTCAGAATTTCAAATATCTTGCACCATATTACACTGTCGAACGCTTTTTCCAGCTCCATAGATCTTATAAACGTGTCTCGATTTGTCTTTAGTCATGTTTCCATTATTAAACGCAACGTTAGATTTGCCTCTCAAGCGCCTTTACCTTTCTAAAGCAAAACTGATCGTCATCTAGCGCATCCTCAATTTTCTTTTCCATAGTCTATACATATCAATGTATATTAATCTTGTGAGCAACTTGGATGGATGAGCTGTTAAGCTGATTATGCGATAATTCTCGCTCTTGTCAGCTCTTGCCGTCTTCGGAATTGTGTGGCAGATGCTTTTCCGTATGTCGCCAGACTCATACATTCTACACACCGACGTGAATTGTCATTTTGTTGCCACATCCCACAATGATTTTAGAAATTCTGGTAGAATGTTATCTATCCCTTCTGCCTTATCTGATCTTAAGTCCTCCAAAACTAATTTAAATTCTGATTCTAATACTGGTCATCTTAATCGACTATTATTTCTTCTTCTATCACATCGGACAAATCTTCCCCCTCATAGAGACTTTCAATGTATTCTTTCCACCTATCCTTTCTCTCCTCTGCATTTAACAGTGGAATTTCCATTGCACTGTAAAGGTTATGATCCTTGCTTTTAATGTCACTGAAGGTTGTTTTGACCTTCTTGTGCACTGAGTCAATACTTCCGACAGTCATTCCTTTTCCGATTTCTTCACATTTTTCCTGCAGCCATTTCGTCTTAGCTTCCCTACACTTCCTATTTATTTCATTCGTCACCGACTTGTATTTCCCTATTTCTGAGTTTCCCGGAACATTTTTGTACTTCTTTCTTTCATCGATCAATTGAAGTACACTACTGCCCACTAAAACTGCTACACCAGGAAGACATGGAGATGATAAACGGGTATTCAATGGAAAAATGTATTATACTACAACTGACATGTGATTACATTTTCACGCAATTTGGGTGCATAGATCCTGAGAAATCAGTACCCATAACAACCACCTCTGGCCGTAATAAGGCCTTCATACGGCTGGGCATTGAGTCAAACAGAGCTTGGATGGCGTGTACAGGTACAACTACCCATGCAGCTTCAACACGATACGACAGTTCATCAAGGATAGTGACTGGCGTATTGTGACGAGCCAGTTTCTCGGCCACCTTGGACCAGACGTTTTCAATTGGTGAGATATCTGGAGAATGTGCTGACCAGGGCAGCAGTCTAACATTTTCTGTATCCAGAAAGGCCCGTACAGGACCTGCAACATGTGGTCGTGCATTATTCTGCTGAAATGTACGGTTTCGCAGGGATCGAATGAAGGCTACAACCGCGGGTCGTAACACATCAGAAGTGTAACGTCCACTGTTCAAAGAGCCGTCAATGGGAACAAGAGGTGACCGAGACGTGTAACCAATGGCACCCCATACCATCACGCCGGGTGACACGCCAGTATGGCGATGACGAACACACGTTTCCAATGTGTGTTCACCGCGATGTCGCCAAACACCGATGCGACCATCAAGATGCTGTAAACAGAACCTGGATTCATCCGAAAAAATGACGTTTTGCCATTCGTGCACCCAGGTTCGTCGTTGAGTACACCATCGCAGGCGCTCCTGTCTGTGATGCAGCGTCAAGGGTAACCGCAGCCATGGTCTCCGAATTGATAGTCCATGCTGCTGCAAACGTCGTCGAACTGTTCGTGCAGATGGTCTTTGTCTTGCAAACGTACCCATCTGTTGACTCAGGGATCGAGACGTGGCTGCACGATCCGTTACAGCCATGCGGATAAGATGCCTGTCATCTCGAGTGGTAGTGATACGAGGCCGTTGGGATCCAGCACGGCGTTCCGTATTACCCTCCTGAACCCACCGATTGCATATTCTGCTAACAGTCGTTGGATCACGACCAACGCGAGCAGCAATGTCGCGATACGATAAACCGCAATCGCGATAGGCTACAATCCGACCCTTTATCAAAGTCGGAAACGTGATGGTACGCATTTCTCCTCCTTACACGAGGCATCACAACAACGTTTCACCAGGCAACGCTGGTCAACTACTGTTTGTGTATGAGAAATCGGTTGTAAACTTTTCTCATGTCAGCACGTTGTAAGTGTCGCCACCGGCGCCAACCTTGTGTGAATGCTCTGAAGAGCTAATCATTTGTATATCACAGCATTTGCTTCCTGTAGGTTAAATTTCACGTCTTTAGCACGTCATCTTCGTGGTGTAGTAGTTTTAATGGGCAGTAGTGTATTTCTTCTGTTTCCCATGATGTCTTGGCAGTTAACTTCTTTCTGCATTTGTTAACCTTCCCAACTTCCGTTATGGCCCTTTTTAGCGATTTCCATTCCTCTTCAACTGTACTGCCTACTGAGCTATTCCGTATTCAAGTGTACCTCGTCATTCGTTAGTACTTCCCTATCCCACTTCTTTGCGCATTGATTCTTCCTGACTAATGTCTTAAACTTCAGCCTACTCTTCATCACTACTGTATTGTGATCTTCATACGTACTACCTCTAATAGACGGTGGCTGGTTAAGCACTGCAGTGTCTATAGCAGCCTTCGGATTGAGCACAGCTGTACCTTTTTTCAGGGCACTTTGCAGCATGCCAAAAAGACCGGAATTTCGGAATTAAGGAAAAGGTCCCTGACCGCATCAAAGCGGCAGTGTCGGCCAGCTGTGTCTCCTCTGATGACAGGCGCGGCAGCTCGGCCGGCCCTGGCACAGTGTTTCGCCGTGCCTTCCCCTGCCCTCACAACGCACCCCAGCGCGGCCGTCGCGGCGCTGTCTAGCGCGACAGCTCCGTCTGCTCCGCCGCACAGTGGACTCGCCGGCGCAGGCGCACTTCCGCCGGAGAAAGCGGCGCCTCCCACGACCTTGCAAACGCCGGGTACGCCGCCCAGTCGCGCACGCCCGTGACCCCAACACGCCTAGCGCCAATATTTTCTCGCCAGCCAGGGAAAACGACAGCTGCCGAGCAAATGCGTCAGCGGAGGACGACAGACAGCGTAGGGCAATTAGAGTTCTCTGAGGTCGATTATCACCTGCCGACAAGATTGGACAAAAACGTGGAGACACCGCGAGAACATGCTTCAACATAAATGCAGATACTAGCCAAGCCTGCAGGTTGAGCTGTTGTGTTCGGCCACGAACGGCACATGTGCAGTGTCCTCCGTACGTTGAAAGTGTCAGTCGTGGTAGAACAGTATTCTGTATAATTGCGAGTGCATTATGTCGGAGCTAAGTGAATGCGAACGTGGCCAAATAGTTGGGGTTTGTATCGCCGGTTGTAATGGTACTTGAATTACGTAACCATTACGGCACCTCACCTCAATCTCTCGATACCAGCAATATTCTTCTGTGTTTCTGTAAAATAGTTAACATATTTCTGTGACAACATTCAGATTTGATTTCATTAATGTAGAGGTACTTCGATACATCGATATGTATATATTGCAATGATATTATTCTTCTGCGTATTCTTTCTTTTGTCACTATGATCATTGACGTGACTCTGATTTTTGGGCGCGTAAGCGGTTATTAGAGAGTCAAGCTTTGGTCGTCATGTTAAAAAGACGCAAATTGTAGTCAGTTTGTGAAATGTGAACTTTAACAGTGAGGAAGATATTTTCAAGTATGTTTTATATTGTGAAGTGGTTTTGAAACGAGTTACGTGATATTGCAACAAAAGTAATAAGAAAGAAGTGTAACTTAAATTCGGAGTGCTGATTAATTTTTTACATCACCATTGTCCTGACTTGCAAAAGTTTAATCTTCAAGAATGGTTTATGAAACACATTTATAAAACTTTTGAATGTCGCAGAATAACACCTAGGCCTCTTTGCATCCGAGCTTGGAATCATCACTACCTAGATTTTCGACGATTGAGCCATGAGTTCACGAGACCAGCGTGGGAAACACGAAAAGATGAGTGCCTAGTTTATCCATTATTTCAAGAAATGACTTTATTAACTGTGCTCTAATGACACCTGCCACATAATATAACTTTGTTGTTGCCCGAAAATGCAATATTTAGCAGCGTGAGCAACACTACAACCATAATTAATTTTTAACCTCTGTTGTGATAGGGTTGTTAGACGGTTCATCCGCAACCAAAGTAGCTAAAATGTTTCGTGTTTAAAGTGGTACCATATCGAAGATTTATACTTCATACAGTGAACACAAAGAAAACGTCATTCGCTAAGCTACAACGCGGACGAAAGTGTGTGTTGAACGATCGTGACAGAGTAGGTCATTTGAGCAGAGTGTGACGAAAAATAAGAGGACGTCAACTGCAAAAGTCACCGCAGAACTGAATGCTGCACTCGCAATTCCCGGCAGCGCCAAAAAGAAAACGGGAACTCAAGAAGCATGGAACTGTAGACCGAGCTGGAATCCCAAAACCACTCATGAGTGACGAAAACGTGCTGTTGAAGCCATAAAACGTGGACTCTGAAGCAATGGAAGAAAGTAATTTCATCGGATGAGACTTGTTTCGCATTGTTTCCAACGTCTGGCCTAGTTTATGACCGGCGTACACCGTCTGAAGTGTACGAGGTAGACCACTTGCTGCTAAGAAGAAGACATGGCGGGGGTTCCACGGCGATGATGTGGGCAGCCATATCACGGTATACCATGGGCCTTTACCGTAGTCTGCAAGATGGCATTGCTTTCAGTGATTATGTGACATATTGGCTGATCAAGTCTATTTCATATGTAAAACATTCTCGGTTTTCTTGCCACGTCAATTCGGGATAAAATCTCAAGCTTTCGACGATTACCTGCATCGTCATCGTCAAGAGCAACTGAATGTCTTCACTGCTGCTGTGGTAAAATTTTTAATAGCCCGTGGACGGCTTCTGAGTGGTCGGCTTGAGATTGGTCGGCTTGTGATTGGTCGGCGATTACGTACTGCCGTCGCAGACGGTGTCAATGTGTGCGCCGGTGGCGACACCGCCTCCGCTGGAAGCTCTGTTTCCATCATCCTGCTCAGAAGAGAGACGTTTTGAACACGTTGGTATATAGAGCAAAAACGTTTTCTGACGAGGACCACTTAAGGTCCGAGATCAACCACCTGAAATATGTGTTCCGAAAGAATGGCTATGGTGCACGCGATACAAAGGCAGCGTTCTCCAAAAAAGAAATGTCAAAATGCTGCACACTCACAGGATGAAACACCGATTGTGGTTCTTCCTTTTTGCGGCGCTATTTCCAGCAAAACAGGAAGAGTCCTGCGTAGACGGGGTATCAGACCGATTTTTCGTCCTCCTAAGAAAATTAAGGACATGATGCGCCCTGTTAAGGACAATCTCAGCCTCAGGGTCCCTGGAGTTTATAATATCCCCTGTGAGTGTGGAAATAATTATATAGGTCAGACCATTCGTACCGTTTCCGACCGTTGTGCAGAACACCAACGCCATATTGAAAATAGAGAACTGGAGAAATCGGCAATTGTGGAGCACAGCCTCACGAACAAACATAAAATATTGTTCGATGAAACAAAAATTCTGTCCCATGCCTCCACGTACTGGGATTCTGTAATTAAGGAGGCTGTTGGAACAATTATGAGCCAAAAGAACCATCTGAGCTGTGCATGGAAAGGAGCACTTGATGCAGAGAAGCACCAGAGACGTTCCTTCCAAGGTTAACGTTCCCACTGAAGCGGACACATTCACACCGTCTGCGACAACAGGACGTAATCGTCGACCACTCACAAGCCGACCACTCGGGCTAAAAAAAAAAAAAAAAAAAAAAAAAAGGGAGGCTGCCACAGCAGCAGTGAAAACAGTCAGATGACGATGGAGGTAAACGTTGAAAGCTTGAGATTTTATCTCGAATTGGCGCGGCAAGAAAACCAAGAATGTTTTACATGTAAGGCCCGTCGCGAAAGACTTCGTTCCCAAGTCTATTTCATGGTACAAGTTTGTTCCCCAGTGTAATGCTGTGTGCGAAGACGACAGGGCCTCTGTTCACACAGCTCGCATCGTCCAGGACTGATTTTGTGAGCACGGAGATGAATTTTCGTATGTTCCCTGGCCATCACAAACACCAGATCTCAATATTGTGGAGTCTTTGCGGTGTAGTTTACAGGGAAGGGTGCGTCATCACTATCCACCGCCATCATCGTTACTCGAACTTGCCACTATTTTCCAGGAGGTATGGTATACTATTCTCTCGAAAACCGTACAGAACCTGTATTTATCCATTCTGAGGCGACTGACAACTGTTTTGAATGCCACCGTGTTTCCTACACCGAACTGGGTATGGTAATATAGTGTGTTGTCGGTCCATCACATTTTTGTTTGTCCCTTATGCTTGCACACTTCGGGACTTTTCGTTGCTATCACTTTATTACATTACATACCATGGCACCGCACTCTTCACGAACTGTAGGGACGGGGAAAGATCTTCATCATCAGCTGCGTGTGATCATGTGCAGTGCAACTAAACAGCAGAACCTTTATTTTTTCAAACTCCATAGGTCATAAATAAAAGTCTACGCAAAAAAATTATTTTATTACTAAAAGTTATGGTTATGTTTCGACATAGTCATCATAACGATTGAGGATATTGTCGTACCTGTGCTCGTGCTTCCTAACACCCTCTTCATAAAATGTTTGCGCCTGTGAACTGAAATGAGTCTTAATGTCGTCTTGAAGCTGCTAGTCAAGTTGAAAGCACTGCCCTGCTAGGCACTTCCTAAGAAAAAGAGGGTAGAGACTGGGCAATAGGTTAAGCTGTATAGCGGGTGAAGAAAAATGTGCCATAGAAATTTCTCAAGGAGCCGTTGAGTGGACAACACATTTCAGTCATTGACATCCTTCATTACTCATATCAGTTCGGTCATCTTTAAATTGTAGACACCAATGGCGTCCAACACCAACACTCATTAACTTTTCTCCATTCTTCGAAGATTTTCTGCTGCACCTGTCCCCTCTGCACACCGTGGAGAGAGGGTGCTGGACAGCTGCATTATGCACCGCCACACTGGTCTTGCACCGGGTATTATGGTATGGGGCGGTATCGGATATTACTCTCGCACGCCTCTAGTACGCATTGCCGGTACTTTAAATAGCCGGCGCTACATATCCGAGGTGCTGGAGCCAGTTGTCCTTCCTTACCTTCAGGGCTCGGCCATAGCCATATTTCAACAGCATAATGCGCGACCACACGTGGCACGCATTGTCCAAAGGTTCTTCGTCAATAACCAGATTGAATTGCTTCCCTGGCCGGCTCGCTCTCCGGATCTTTCGCCGATAGAAAACATGTGGTCCATGGTTGCTCAACGAGTGACCCAGATTACATCCCCAGCTGCCACACCAGATGATCTTTGGCAACGTGTGGTAGCTGCTTGGGCTGCTGTACCCCAGGAACACATCCAACGTCTCTTTGACTCAATGCCGAGACGTGTGGCAGCGGTGATCTCCAACAATGGCGGCTACTCTGGCTACTGATTCTGGCAGGAACCACATGTCACAGACGTCTGTAAACGTAATCATTTGATACATGGTGAACATGTTATCTACAAAATAAATTTTGTTGTGCTACCTCTTGTCTTTCTTGGTGTTGCATTTACGGTGGCCAGCAGTGTATTTTGGTGACCATACACGTGTGCATCGTCAGGTGCGCTGAGAACTGACTGACCCCCAGCCGCAAGCTGCTCCGTATACGATGCGAACAGACGACTACGTCAGCGGCTGTGGCCACACATGCCGTCGGCAACTGTGGCCGGAGACGGCCAGCGTGGCGTCCCTGAAGAGGTAGCGTGGGTGTAGTCACTCCCACCGCCCCGGCTGTGAGGTGCCACATGACAGATGGCCGAAATATTGTGCCCGATGGATACTATGAACCGACAGTACACCAGTGGACTGTGCACTAGTTACTCGTACTTCCCAAGCTTTCCGTGCTTCAGGTCAGACGCGGAAGAGGATGGAGAAAAATTGTGTCACGAAATTTTAAACCTGGATAGCTGATGCCATTAGGAACCAAAATAACTAATGTTGTGTAGGTCGGCAACGCACAATTTTTAAACTTGGCGCCACACCCTCCAATTGGCCGCAGGACTTCTGATTCTTCCAAGATATTCATGGCATCACATCAATAACTAGCAAAAGAACCACAAACTAAAAATGAAAATCCGATATCTATAAATCAAAACCTGTTAAATGGTTCAAATGGCTCTGAGCACTATGGGACTTAACATCTATGGTCATCAGTCCCCTAGAACTTATAACTACTTAAACCTAACTAACCTAAGGACATCACACACATCCATGCCCGAGGCAGGATTCGAACCTGCGACCATAGCAGTCGTGCGGCTCCGGACTGAGCGCCTAGAACTGCTAGACCACCGCAAAATCTCTTATTTTTCATCCCAGGTGTAGGCGAAATTTCGTGTAACGACTGTGCAAAATTCTGTATCGGTCAAAGAGGACGAAATTTTGGCATTACAGTCGAAGAACACACAAGAAATTGCGACAGCAATCAGTAACCTTTTACCTTCGTCTCAAAAACTAAAACTACAACGCAGAACATCGAAAATGCGTTACATACAAGCTCTACACAGAATACCAAAGGTATGTGCCACGAACACCTTGGAAGAATTAGAAATACTGTATATATACACACACACAAAAAATTATCCAGACGATATCCTTCATGAACAAATCGACCTCAAACATAAAAATTATCTAGAAAATTTTATTGCCATTTGGAAAACGAAAACAGATAAATTAGCATTAAGCAGAAAACAAAAGATAGCATACATACAAATGACTACAAAATTAAGACCGGGTCAGTTCTTGTGTCCGATACTATACGTCCGCTTTGAGCAATGACGTCATAGCTAAGGCAGAGAAGCTACATAGAGGGTATCTTTGAAAGCGACTGATCATATTCGTAAACAAACAAATGTTGCGTACGATAAAATTACAAACACAGTTCACCTTATTAATTGCTTAGCCACAAATTGTACCGACAAGAATTAAAGGTAACGAAAATACATAAGAATAGAAAAAGAGGAGTATATACGTCTGAAATAAATTATTATCGCAATTTATGCGTGTAAGAAAAGCACAGAGAACCTTTAAATCCAGTGCAGTACAGAGCATGATGAAGTCATAATATTATGAATCAGCGTTAACTTCTAATAGTAATTGTTAATTCTGCCGGGACGAGTACACAAGTAACAAATATTGACAAAAAGTATGGTCTAACAAATAGTGAAATCGGTAACTGGAACTGACCTTTATAGGTTAATCCTAGTTACCGATTCCAACCATTCCACGATTCGCTATGTAGATCATTTTAACAACAATTGTGTGCACTAGAGTGTTACAGGATTTCTACATATCGTGTTACTGTCTCTGAAAAAGAGAAATATGTGGAAGCTCTACCTACAATATTTATTAGTTTTCGTAGTACTTCTGATTTCAATAAGAAATCTAGAAATCCCAAAAAAAACCTAGTCGACAGATTTACTGCAAAAATGTCCAAATTTGTGAACCATTGAAAAGTTGGAATCGGTAACTAGAATTGACCTCCTATATAGGTCAATTCCGGTTAACGATTGTAGCCATTCGATGATTCATTAATTAGATCGTTTTTTCAGCATGTGTACGCGCTAAAATGTAGACTAATATCATTTCTGAATTTGTAATTGCTCGCTGAAGTACTGCAAAAACGTTACTAACATTGGAATCGGTAACTAGAACTGACCTATACAGAAGGTCAGTTCTGGTTATCGACTCCAGTTTTTGTTATACACCGCTGTAGTTTTGGATAGCAATTACAAATGTAGAAATGGTATTACGTTCCAGTGGATATAACTGCAAAAATAATTTACATATGAATCATGGAGCGGTTGGAATCTGTAACTGGAATTTACCTACATGGGTTAATTCTAGTTGTTGATTCCAATATTCTATATTTTTGTAGATACTTGTTTGCCATGTACTGGCTTTCCTTTCAGAATTTAGTGTGTCGGTTTCTCCACATTTTATGCTACTCTTTCGTATTTGTTGTCATTCATGTAATTTTCCAGTTTTTCTGATACATTTTAGTTTCTCCCCACCCAAAACCACCACTTTTCTGCGCTTCTCCCGTTCGATTCAATAAGTAGTATAAAATTATGCTATTTTATAACAGTATGACTTCACGGTGCTCTTTACTGTAATGCAATGTCAAGGTTCTCTGTGCTTTTCTAGTCGCATAAGTTACGAGAATACTTCTTACCAGGTATGAAAATTTGTTTTTAGCTCATATTCTTAATTATTTTAAGTATCTTCAGTTCGTTTCGATATAATTCATGACTAAGTAAATAACTACGTGAATGTGTTTGCAATTTTATCGTACGCAACGTTTGTTTACGAATATGATCCGTTGCTTTGATAGATTGTCTATATATACGTAGCATCTTTGCCTTAGGTATGACGTCGTTGCTCAAAGCCGACTAGTGGAATAGGACACTTGAATTTATTCCAAAATTATATTAACAATAAAACGCCACTAACATTGTAAACACAAAGCATCAAAGAAAATAAACTGCCTATCCAGCTGTCAAAAGTATTTCACGAAAATATTCTGTACAAACTAAACTTACGTGATTATAACGAGCTAGCAACCAACAGACAGTCGTCAGTTTATTCACTGATGCAATATGGGAATACATTCCAACTAGATGTAAGTACAGATGCAAATTGATGTTTATGTACAATTTTTATAAACGTAAGCAGGCTCATCTACAGATTTACTTGAGAATGGCTGTATAGCCGGAACAAGCTTGTAACAAAGAAGAAGCATTACTAACTAAACCATTTGCAGCTTAACTACAATTATTCGTTAATTGATGTCATACACTTTTTGTGTGCTGCAATCTTCTTCTGGCGTTAAAAAAATTACTCCAGAAATTAAGGTTTTTCAAAATGTGAAAACATGTTCCAAGGTCAAAATGATCATGTACCTAGGAAACTTAAAAGCCTTGAAATCTAATATATCTTGTCAATACTGTATTTAGTAATCTATCTGTTATTAAACACCTGTAATCAGTACGTTAAACCAAATTAAGCAGAGGAATTGTAAAAAAGCGCAAGTTAAACACATTTTGAAGCTGTTGGAAAGTAACTCATTTTTCATTTCCAAAACAGAAAAATTTCTAAAACATTAACGAAACATTGTTAATTTGTACATATCACATAGCCCATGGTAAGAAACCTAACTTTGTTTCAGTGTACAAGACAGTGCAAGACCAACGAACTGTGGCTCGACCATCCACATGTTATATGACTAGCTTTGAAAATATTTTGATTTTTACTTTCCATAATAACCTATAACTGAAGAATTAACAATATATTCATAATAGCTTTAATATATTAATGTGGCAATCAGATGTACCAAATTCAAAATAATTACAAACACTGCTCAAACCACAACCTCCGGTCTAACAACATTAACTGTACAGAATGGTGGAAACTGGTTATGGCGGTCTCTAGTGCGCATTCCTTCATGTCATTCTAAAACCAGTCTCTAGATTGAAGTACCAAACAAAAAACCATCATGTGTTCCTAGGTAAACTGTGCTCTAGGAAGAACATTCTCCACTACTGTTTACACGCCGAGTTGCATGCGGGCAGGATGGAAGAGTTGGTTGCCAGGGGCGATTAAAAGTCATAAATGCATCGGGGCAAAACCACGCGTTTATTGCACTTTCAGTTTGTACCCGTGGTCAGGGAGTAGCGTCCCTGATTACTACACAAAACGTCCTCGGCCCTGGCCAGTGATTAAACTTTGATTAATAATAAGCATTGGCGGACGAGGACTTCCGACATAAGAAGTCATCCTCATTCTGCCAACGACCTTGTCAAAGAGGGCGGACGAGCGGACGTAGTTTTCAGGGTACTCTTTTGTCCTTGGGGTGGGAAATTGCCCCTAAAGGTGGAAGAATCAGCAGTGATCAACGGCATGAGGATGCAGAAAATGGAAACCACTGCATTAAAGACACATAAGGTGTATTCACAGGGCACGTGGCTTACAATTGAAAAAGTGTCATGATGATCTCTCCATTGGAACAAGATTCCGGAATAGTCCACCATTCGGATCTCCAGGAGGGGACTGCCAAGGAGGAGGTGACTATGAGAAAAATATTGAATAACCAACGGAAGGATAACGTTCTATGAGTCGGAGCGTGGACTGTCAGAAGCTTGAACGTGGTAGGAAAGCTAGAAAATCTGAAAAGGGAAATCCAAAGGCTCAATCTAGATATAGTAGGGGTCAGTGAGGTGAAATGGAAAGACGACAAGGATTACTGGTCACATGAGTATAGGGTAACATCAACACCAGCAGAAAATGGTATAACGGGAGTAGGATTCGCTATGATTAGGGTAGTGGGGCAGAGAGTGTGTTACAGAGAAAAGTTCAGTGAAAGGGTTGTTCTCATTCGACAGCAAACCAACTCCGACAACAATAGTTCAGGTGTACATGACGACGTCGCAAGCTGAATATGAAGAGATAGCGAAAGTATATCAGGATAGTGAGAGGATAATACAGTACCTAAAGGGAGCTGAAAATCTAAAAGTCGTGAGGAACTGGAATGCAGTTGTAGGGGAAGGAGTGGAACAAAAGGTTACAGGGGAATATGGGCTTGGGACAAGGAATGAGAGAGGAGAAATACTAAT
Organism: Schistocerca piceifrons; assembly: GCF_021461385.2. Lineage (NCBI taxonomy): Eukaryota > Metazoa > Arthropoda > Insecta > Orthoptera > Acrididae > Schistocerca > Schistocerca piceifrons. The sequence goes on along the minus strand of NC_060139.1, from coordinate 932,486,523 downwards.
TGAGTTCTGTAATAAATTTCAGCTCGTAATAGCGAGTACTCTGTTCAAGAATCACAAGAGGAGAAGGTATAATTGCAAAAGGCCGGATGATACGGGAAGATTTTAGTTAGATTACACCATGCTCAGTCAGAGCTTTTGAAATCGGATACTAGATTGTAAGGCGTTCCCAGGAGCAGATTCAGACTCAGATCACAATGTAGTAGTAATGAAGAGTAGGCTGACGTGTAAGAGATTATTCAGGAAAAATCAATGTGCAAAGAAATGGGAACGGAAGTACTAATGAATGCTGGCATACGCTTTAAGTTCTCTAAGGCGATAGATACAGCAATAAGTAATAGCTCAGTACAGTTGAAGAGGAATGGACATCTACAAAAAAGAGCAATCCCAGAAGCTGGAAAGAAAAACATAGGTTTAAAGAAGGTAACTGCGAAGAAACCATGGCTAACAGAAGAAATGCTTCAGTTCATCGATGAAAGAAAGAATACGAAAATGTTCAGGGACCATCAGGAGTATAGAAATACAAGTCTCTGACGAATGAAATAAATACGAATTGTAGCGAAGCTAAGACGAAATGGCAGCATGAAAAATCGAGAAAGAAATGATTTTCGGAAGGACTAACTCAGCATATAGCAAACTCAAAACAACCTTCGGTGAAAATAAAAGCAAGGGTGGTAACATTAAGTGTACAACGATAATTCCACTTTTAATTGCAGAGAAGAGAGCGGATAGGTGGAAAGAATACACTGAGAGCCTCTATGAGGGGGAAGATTTGTCTGATGTGACAGAAGACGAAATAGGAGTCGATTTATAAGAGATAGGGGATCCAGTATTAGAATCAGAATTTGAAAGAACTTTGGAGGATTGAAGGTCAAATAAGGCAGAGGGGACAGATAATATTTCATCAGAATTTCTAAAAACCCTGGGGGAAGTGGCAACAAAACGACTGTTCACATTGGTATGAGTCTGGCGATATGCCATCTGACTTTCGGAAAAGCATCAGCCACACAATTTCGAAGACGGCAAGAGCTGACAAATGCGATAATTATCGCACAATCAGCTTAACAGCTCATGCATCCACGTTGCTTACAAGAATAATATACAGAAGAATGGAAAAGAAAATTGACGATGCGCTAGATGACGATCCGTTTGGCTTTAGGAAAAGTAAAGGCACGAGAGAGGCAATTCTGATTTTGCGGTTAATAAAGAAAGCAAGACTAAAGGAAAATCAAGACACTTTGATAGGATTTGTCGACCTGGAAAAAGCGTTCGACAATGTAAAATGGTGCAAGATGTTCGAAATTCTGAAAAAAGTAGGCGTAAGCTATAGGGAGAGACGGGTCATATACACAATATGTACAACAGCCAAGAGGGAATAATAAGAGTGGACGATCAAGAACGAAGTGCTCGTATTTAAAAGGGTGTAAGACAAGGATGTAGCCTTTCGCCCCTACTGTTCAATCTGTACATCGGGGAAGCAATGATGGAAAAAAATAAAAGTTCAGGAGTGGAATTAAAATTCAAGGTGATAGGATACAAATGATACGATTCGATGATGACATTGCTGTCCTGAGGGAAAGTCAAGAAGAATTACATGATCTGCTAAATGGAATGAAGTCTGATGTGTATGAAGTTAGAGTAAATCGCAGAAAGACGAAAGTAATGACAAGTATTAGAAATGAGAAACGTAACATCAAAAAATTTGGAATTTTGTGGTAAGGTCTTATGGGACCAAACTGCTGAGGTCATCGGTCCCTAAGCTTACATACTACTTAATCTACCTTAAACTAACTTGCGCTAAGGACGATACACACACCCATGCCCGAGGGAGGACTCGAACCTCCGGCGGGGGAAGCCACGCGGACCGTGCAAGACTCCTTAAACGGCGCGGCTACCCCGCTCGGCTTAACATCAGAATCGATGGACATGAAGCAGACAAAGTTAAAGAATTCTGCTACCCGGGCAGCAAAACAACCAATGACGGAAGGAGTAAGGAGAACATCAAAAGCAGACAGCACTGGCAAAAAGGGCATTCCTGGCCAAGAGACGTGTACTAGTATCAAACACATGCTTTAATTTCAGGAAGAAATTTCTGAGAATGTTCGTTTGGAGCACGGCATTGTATGGTAGTGGAACACTGACTGCGGGAAAACCGGAACAGAAGAGAATCGAAGTGTTTGAGAAATTGTGCTACTGACGAAAGTTGAAAAATTGGTGGACTGATAAGGTAGGGAATGAAGAGGTTCTACACCGAATGGGAGAGGGAAGGAGTATGTGGAAAATACTGACAAGAAGAAGTGACAGGATGATAGGACATCTGTATAACACATCAGGGAATGACTTCCATGGTGCTAGAGGCAGTTGTGGACGGCAAAAACTGTAGAAGAAGAGAGAGATTGGAGTTCGGACAGCAAATAACTGAGAATGTGTGTTGCAAGTGCTACTCTGAGATGAAGAGGTTGGCAGAGAGGTATTTGTGGCGGGCCGCATCAAACCAGTCAGAAGGCTGATGACCAAATAAAAAGTGCCCTTCCAGGATGTGTGGAGATGTACCATATGTCAGTCTTACGGGCGATAGTGGTGAATGGCAAAGTTAGAAGATATTCGAAAGGGAAAATGATATTTCAGTAAGGACAATATATAGTTTTTAACGCCGTTATGTTGTAGTACCTTTCAAAGGAGTCAAGTGTCTTAACTCTACCATATATTCGCTAACGAAATTGGTTATAAATAATCTATATAATAATTTTAATAGAATACCTGGCAAACTGGAGGAAAAAAATACGTATTATTAAAGCTGTCAGTGAATCAGAAAGGATTCAGTATTCAGCGATAAAAATATTCTTGTTCATTTGACAAAAAAACGTAAAATGTCTGACAGGCAGCAAAGCAAGTTTTAAGTCTAACCAAAAGCCGTTTCTTCTGGACAACTCCTGTTTCAGGGACGACGGTTTATTTAAAAACTGGTAGTCTATAAGAAGAAGTTGTTTTAGTAGGACTCAAAAATACGTTCATTAACGTTAAAATTGATCATATCTTATTTATGGCCTGAAAGAACGGGTGTAACTGAGAGAAGTCCAACCTCTAGCTCGCGAGCGCTCACTTCCCGCATGAATCATCCATAAAAGTGGCCTGACATAATAAGCCCTGATTTTAGCAACGGATCCAGTACATATCTTACTGGGGCACTAAATTTGCATCTGATGCGAATTCTCCTAATTTCTACTATAACAAAATTTCCGCCATTCCGAGCGTGTAAAAGTGCAAGGAGTAAGCCACTACATCCAAGTAATAATTATCACTGTCGATTTGTCGCAACATTCATCAAATAAAAAAGGAAAGCTGCACTGTATGTAATAAATTGAAAAGAAGTTATCACAAAGTCACTCAAATCCTGATTATATCAAGAAAAACGATGAATTACTTGAATAAAATAACGTCAGCACACATTCGAAAACCACAGTTAATTCCCTGCATTTCATAATGTCTAACTATATTATCTTTAAATTTTATTTAATCAACATTAAATTCGATACCGATCATCCTGGCGTAGCGCGCGTATAAGAGGCGATCAAAAAGTTTCCTTTGAGGGTGTGGCTGCAGTGTAAATGCAACGCAGCGTGACTCCGATTCTGGTGGTCACCGACGTACAGGTAGTGGGTTTGTGTGAGATTCATGTCTTTCCGACGTGCCTGCGGTAGAGGCGGAAACGTGAAATATGCCGATGTTATTACCATACGCGTCCAAACAGGACCAGTGTGTTGTTATTCTTTCTTTAGCTAATGAAGGACAAACACCTGTAGACATCCATCGGAGATTGGAGAATGTGTGTTGTGGAATATTGCACTAAGCTTCATGTTGGTCGCGTTTCGACACAAGACTCCGGTCGCTTTGGGAGGCCAGCCTCAACTGGAAGACTCAAACGGTAGACACTCGAGTACCCGCCGTACAGCCCTGATCTCTCCTTATTCGGCTATCACTCATTCGGCCCCTAAAAAAAAAAAAAAAAAAAAAACGCTTTGAAAGCTCTACGATTCCTACTGGACGAGGACGTGCAGCAGCCAATTCGGACTTCTTCACGCATCAGGACACTGTATTTTACCAAACTGTTATCTGCAAAATTGTGCCTCTGTGGGATGATCGCTTCAATGATCACGGCGATATTGCCTGGTTGGCATACCGACTCTGGACTGTACGGCTCTCGAAAGGAAACTTATTTGTCACCCCTTACAATAACGTCGACATCTGACAGGAATGGATAGAATGCAAAGACTGGCGTTAACAAATTTTATTTCGATTCTTCTTCTAGCTCGGCTGCAGCTTCTGTATATCCTATGCTGCCCGGGCCATTGTTACATCGCCTCCACTGCTCACAACTCCTCCACCCCGGTAATCTGTCCCCAGAGTTGAAATACTGCGTGGCAGCTCATTACCGACTTCGAAGCAGATTTTCGAAACAATTAATGAAATGATTTCCCCCCCACTTGCAGCTCCTATTCGATCACTCAGCAAACATTTTTACTTCATCAACTTAGCGTTACAGCCTTACACAAGAGGAATACAAAAAGCTCATGTACGGCGCATGTAGTCGGACTGTCACAGTGCACATATTGCGTACTCTGACTTTTCCACATAATTTCGATAAAAGACTCGTCCAAATTATCTGTGGGATATGTAACTAGCCAATTAATCTAATATAACCGAACTTAGGGTGAATGCGGAATAAAAGAGCCAAAGACAGTCGAAAGTTACAGGACGCACTGTAGCATCTGTCCTGCAGCAGAAGCAACACACAAGAGCAGAAGACTGAGCAGAGGTACAGTTACAAGAGAGCGAAAATCACGTGTGTTTTCTCTGCAAGGCAGACGCGGTAGGCAGAGTCACGTGGCCTGTCACACAGGCTTGTTGACTGGCTATTGAAAGAATGCTGGATTATGCTGCGTCTTCGTACGGGCTCCGTAATGCGATTGGACGTTGGCCCACCAGTTCAACATTCATATGGTGGTACGTGTTTTTGGCTAGAACGGCTGGGAATGGCACATGACGTCTTTATGAGAGACGAAAAGATAAAATATGTCAATTTGCAGGGATCCGCTTTGCGATTGACAACTGGGGCTGTACACACAGTAGTCAATATTCAGCTATTTACTGCGTTCCCACGTGCTGAAATTTCAATGACCAGCAGTGTATATAGATGTAGACAGCACTACACGAGAGGCCAGCCGTTGTGCCCGAGCGGTTCTAGGCGCTTCAGTCCGGCACCGCTGGACTGCTACGGTCGCAGGTTCGAATCCTGCCTCGGGCATGGATGTGTGTGATGTCTTTAGCTTAGTTAGGTTTATGTAGTTCTACGTTCTAGGGGACTGATGACCTCAGATGTTAAGTCCTATAGTGCTCAGAGCCATTTGACCCACTACACGAGAATTAATAAAAGAAATTATGACAAAAACAAAGGCAAAGGTGAGATGCAGAGGAGCGCTGTCGGAGAGTTTAAGATCAAGTCCAGTGTCAAACAGGGACATGGTTTGTCACCTGTTTTCTTCAGCATACCACTGGACAAGGTGATCAGACAGTAGAGACAAATAAACGAAAAAGTGGATGCACGTGGAAGACAAAAAGGGCAATATGACCCAAGTGGACTGCCTAGCCTTTGCGGTCGACATAGCGATAGTGAAACGGAAGAGGACGCAAAGAAACAACTCGGTAATCTGAGCAAGATAGCCAAAAGGGTGGGTTTAAAGACTGTCTAAAAGACAAAGACGTTGAATACCATCTGGGATGGGAAAACACCGGAAGACACTGCGAAAAAGGTGGGAACAAATTTTAATACCTCTAGTGAGAATACAGAGGCTGATTCCATGATGATGTTACTATCAGGGATGATGGAGAAGGGTAAAGGTATCAATCTAAGGGACCCTGGTCAGGAAACACAATAAGCGACAAACGTTCTGATAACTCTGACACTGGAATACAGGTAGTGGTACTGATGTTGCTAAGACTGTATGGTAGGCAACTTTCAGCGGTGGTAGTAAGGACCAAAACAAGAAAAAAAGTCCAGTAATTATGGGCTCTAAAATGTATAACTTAGCACTTGTTCATCTTCGTAGCCGGCCGAAGTGGCCGTGCGGTTAAAGGCGCTGCAGTCTGGAACCGCAAGACCGCTGCGGTCGCAGGTTCGAATCCTGCCGCGGGCATGGATGTTTGTGATGTCCTTAGGTTAGTTAGGTTTAACTAGTTCTAAGTTCTAGGGGACTAATGACCTCAGCAATTGAGTCCCATAGTGCTCAGAGCCATTTGAGCCATCATCTTCGTAATCGTGAAAAACATCTCTTCTATTGATCCGGTGGCCATAGTTCTTAAGGAATTTAGTTCAGAGCCCTTGCTCACTAGACACTTTTTTCTTGTTTTGGTCCATACTGCCACTTCTGAAAGTTGCCTACGCTATTACCCTAGCAACAACAGCACTGGTACATGTATTCCAGAATGATGTTTGCCTGCAAGTTTCGACTAGGTCGTTTCCGCACCAGAGTCCCTTACCTAAAACTGATAAATTTTCCCTTCTACACCAGCCCTGATAGTTTGTAACATCATCATAGAATCACACTGTATAGCAGGAGTATTGAGGGAATAATAGAGAGCATGAAGAAGCCGGCATTCTGTATGACCAGATACATATACAAAAAAAGAATATATCCACAGGTGCGAAGATCAGGCACTAAAAGATAATGCGGTACTACTAAATGCGGCTGAGACGATCAACTATGAAGAAATGGTACAGAACAACTAGGGAGCGAAAAGAAAAATGTTTCAAATGGCTCAAAGCACTATGGGACTTAACATCTGAGGTCATCAGTCCCCTAGACTTAGAACTACTTAAACCTAACTCAACTAAGGACATCACACACATCCATGCCCGAGGCAGAATTCGAACCTGCGACCGTAGCAGCTGCGTGGTTCCGGACTGAAGCGCCTAGAACCGCTCGACCACAGCTGCCGGCAGAGCGAAAAGAGAAAAACGCTGAGGACAAGAAGATGATGAGACATGTAAACGAAGACCTATAGAAGATATATACCGGAACATGACGATAATATCTGGAGAAATCAAGCGGGAAAGGGCAAGTTTTGTTGGACATGTAATCAGGATTAATGTTGATAGAATGGCGAAAAGAGTATGAAAAACAACAGGGAGGACAGGAGGAAAGACAAAAACCAGGTGGGTTGTTGAACTCCAGAAGGACTGGTCGGAATTGGGGATGAAGGTGTAAGGAAAGGAAAATTCGCGTATCAAGTACACACCGACCAATACGCTAGAGACATATGACAGGCCAGGATACAGGAGAAGTGTACAGAGTCACCAGCGGAGAAGACAGAAAAGAGAATACAGAAGAACTCGGAAGAAAAGCAGGCGAGAAGAAGAAAAAGGATGAAGAAGTTCTGGAGAAGAGGAATATGCAGGTCGTAATGGAAGAAGAAGTAGAAAATGTAGTTGCAAATTGAGAGGAGTTGTACCAGTGATATACAGAAGGGACGCGGAGCGTGCTGAAGGTGTAGCACCGGCAGAGATCCCCCTGTGGAACGTCACGTCCTGCTAGGGTGTCTCTGCGCGTCGGCTGGACACGCACGCGCTCGCAGCAGAACGTGACGGTCATCCAAATCCTGGCAGAGGAATGCGGTGGCTGGGAGGCGACAGGCGCCGTCGCGGACGCACGCACTCCCCGGCTGTGTAAACTATTTGCTGAGGACCACGCTGGCAGGCCTCAGTGTCGAGACGACTGGAAGGCACACTAGGAAAGAGAGGTTACTATACGGCGGCACACTCAAGTCGAGGCCATTGCAAGCGGTGGTTGGACGAGGACTGGACAAGTAATCCTGCGTGGCCTCGTTGAGGTAAGAGTTCCGGCAGCGACTAAAAAAATGCGCAAGTGACTCCTGCAACTTTTTTTCAGGTTACCTTCCATTACGAACGTGGGTGCACTCAGCGACTGTGATCTGATTTATAAATGATAGAGAACAGTGATCAGTCGCCCTTTTTTGCAGGTTTTATTTTACAAATCCAGATTTCAGCTAAAAATGTTTCAAATGGCTCTGAGCACTATGGGATTTAACATCTGAGGTCATCAGCCCCCAAGAACTTAGAATAACTTAAACCTATCTAACCTAAGGACATCACACGCATCCATGCCCAAGGCAGGATTCGAACCTGCGACCGTAGCAGCAGCGCGGTTCTGGACTGAAGCGTCTAGAACCGCTCGACCACACCGGCCGGCTGATTTCATCTAGTGCCTAGCCATTATCGGTGCACTATTTTCTAGTCTCAAGGCGTACCAGTTCCCTGTAGTAGTATTCAAATAACTGTGACTGACCCCGAACAACTTGGATGGCTAGGAAATAGACTAAATCTGGATTTTCCAAATAAAACCTGCAAAAAAGGACGACTGATAGCTGTGCTCTATCATTTAGAACCCTTTTTTTTTAGACCTCTGACTAGTTTGACGCGGCCCATCAAAAATTCCTTTCCTGTGCCAACCTTCCCATCTCAGAGATCTCTGTCTTCCTCAACAGTTTTTTTCCCTCTACAGTTCCATCCAGTTCAAAAATGGCACTGAGCACCATGGGACTTAACATCTGAGGTCATCAGTCTCCTAGAATTTAGAACTACTAAAACCTAACTAACCTAAGGACATCACACACACCCATGCCCGAGGCAGGATTCGAGCCTGCGACCGTAGCGGTCACGCGGTTCGAGACTGAAGCGCCTAGAACCGCTCGGCCACATCGGCCGGCTTCCATCTAGTACCATGGAAGTTGTCCCCCAATGTCTTAACAGACATCCTATCGTCCTGTCCCTTATTCTTGTCAGTGTTTTCCATATACTCCTTCCCTCGCAGATTCTATGGAGAATCTCCTCATTCTTTATCATTCACCTAATTTTTAACATTCTTCTGTAGTACCACATCTCAAATCTTTCTATTCTCTTCTAGTTTTGCCACAGTTCACATCTTACTGCGTCCACTCCTGGGCTTCAGACGTACATTCTCAGAAATTTCTTTCTCAAATTAAGACCTATGTTTGATATTAGTAGGCTTCTCTAGGCCAGGAATGCCCTTTTTGCCAGTGCTGGTCTGTTTTTCGTATCTTTCTTGGTCAGTCTGACATGGGATATTTTGCTTCCTAGGAAGCAGGATTCCTTAATTTCATCTACTTCGTGATCACCAGTTTGCAGTTTTCTTGCTGCTCTCATTTCTGCTACTTCTCATTACTTTCTACTGTCTTCTACAGAGACTGTCCGAGACAAGGGTATCGTCAGGAATGCCCCAGTGAAGTATGACATAGCGCTATTATTTTTTGTGTACATAAATAATATGGCGAACATTATGGTTGGGAATCTACGTTTGTTAACCTATTCAGAAAATTTTGCGAAACAGCTTTTGCAGCTGACTTTTTACTGTCGCCAGTATATATTTCGCGTAAGAATAGCGAAATTAAGAGGAGCAGAAGGAGATAGTATTTAACGTCCCGTCGACAACAAGGTCAATAGAGACAGAGCACAAGAGCGGATTAGGAAAGATGGAGAAGGAAACCGATCGTGCCCTTTCGAAACAACCATCCTGGCATTTGTCTTAAGATATTTAGGGAAATCACGGAAAACCTATGTCAGGATGGCCCGACGCGGGCTTGAACCGTCGCCCTCCCAAATCCGAGCCCAGTGTGCGAAGTTAAGATACCAGAAAATAGGGCTCAGAGTAGGCAAACAGGCAGACGTTGTGGCTTCGCTCTATTTGCTAGTGGCACAGGGGAAATGACTAATAGTGGTTTAAGGTTCCTCCGCTCTATTTGCTTAGTGCAACAGGAAAGGAATAGTAGCGGTTTAGAGTGCCCTCCGCCACGTATCGTATTGTGGCTTGCGAAGTATGTATGTAGATGTAGATGAATCAGGATGGGCCAAAACAGACTTCAGCCGCACTGTGATGGAATTTTTCTGGCATATTAGTTATGCAGGGTGTTTCACAATTCCTGTTACAAACTTCTAGGTATTAGGTACTGTAGGAGGGTCTTACAAAGTTCTGATAAGGAATCCATATCCGGAAATGTACCATTTGGAAATGTAAGTTTGAAGATGGAATCACTTTCAAATCTTCCGCTTCACAGTACACACAACGGTGAGACAATGCTCCCTGGCTTGTGTGCTCAACAGGAGTTGTCCTATGTGGTGACACTGTTGTTCGTTGCACGTGGCGTACCTGCAACACATGCTTTTTATACGCACAGTCCGTGGAGCTCCACGGTCAAGCGTCCTAGTTGCCAACGTTCCAGCTTCTAGCAGTCGTTATTGTATTGGGACGAAAATGGTGTTTGATGGACTGACGCGATCCGGAAAGCGTTGTGCATGTTTGCTATAATGCACAGTACCGTGAAGCAGGAGATTTGAAAATGATCAAAACTTCAAAATAATTTTATATCCAAACGGTATATTTTCAGAAATGGATTCCTTATCAGAATTTTATCTACTAAGTCCCCTCTACAATCCATAGAAGAGTAATAGGATTTTAGAAACCCACCACCTAAATTTTTTTGCCATTTCCTTTAAATAACATTATCCATGATACCTAAAACGTATAAAATGTTGTAAAATCTCTGGAACTGAAAGTTGAAAAACAGTGAGTAGAGAGAGACAGTAACGCAATGTGTTTTTCTGTACATCGAATATATGAAAATGTGGATTTGAGCGACTCAAGGACTAACGGTTAGTGAAAAAGGTTTATAAATGTGAAGCTAAGACCGTTGATTCCAAGTGATTAAAGTTGTTGAGATTCTGTAACTTATTTATGATCATGGGAGTTTGATGTGCAAACTATAAATGACAGACGCAAGTCGTTCTTAATCGCGGATCACCTCGCTACAGTTGTACATCTGGCATTGCAATTAAATATGACTGACAATCGACGATTGAAAGCTTGACGGATTCAAACCAATTTGCAGCACAAGAGCCCCAAAAGTGTATTATTAGTATGCATTCGCATAAGAGACCTCTTTGCACACATCTTTAGGCATCGAAAAACATCAGAAGTAATCGTCATAACTGTCAATACATTGTCCCACTGTGAGGCAAGACGGTCCGTGCCTTCGTGGAAAAATGTTTGCGGTTGCCTACAAAACCATGATTCCACCATCACTTCGTCCGAAGTGAAACGACGGCCTCAGAGTCTTTCTTCAGGACTTAAAAAAACATGGAAATTACACTGGAAGAGATCGAAACTGTATGGAGGAGGTGTAAGGGCTTCCAAGGGAAATTTCTGCAGGGTACTCGAAACAGCCTTGCCCCGTACTCATTTTGCCAAGGGTGTTTTGATACGCTGCGTATAGTCCCAATCTCTCCCCTGTGATTTCTACATTTCTGGAGCCCAGATGAAAGACACTGCTACGAAAAAAAAATGTTCCAGTTTGGAAGTAAATATTTTCAAGGATGACATCTTTCTATGCTAAAACTGACTACCACCTACTAAACTCTCCATCCCCCCCCCCCCTCCCCCATGGGAGAGGTCAGAGTTTTATTTTCAATCGGGATCCCTCATTTTTATTGCAGATTCAGATTCTACGCCAAAAGTTTACGAAAAGAAATTGGCATTCGTGGTAGATGTCGCTGTAGTCGGAAAATTCAGTTTTTCCGGTTTTTTGCAGTAATAGCAGACTCATTTGACTCTACTTTACATCTCCGATAAAAATGTCAACTTTCTTATTCCAAACAGTAGATATTATTGTTAATAATGTAATTTAGTCTGAGAAATTTGGTTTCACAGTAAAACGTTTACATTTAGTCGTGTAAAAGTAAGCCAAATAAGCTACGTTTTATGTAACGTAGTTTTATGTTCCCTTCGGAGGAGATTTCGGTAAGTCCCCACACCATAGGGATGCTTGATTTCGGTGAACATCCTCGAATCTCGCTATCAGGACGGCAGATTTTGGTTCTTCCGTCCAAACACAGTACATCTCACCGCTACTACAACAACATCTACCACGAATGGAAAAAAATGTTGCCGATAAACATAGGTATTTTTTTGCGTGGAATCCAAAGCTGCAAGAAAAAAATGGGAGTTCTCATTTTGAAACAACAAGTTGACGTCACCCTTACTGGGAAGGGGGGGGGGGGGGGACAGAGTGGCCACATCTAGCACAGACAGATTTCCCCTTTGAAAAAAATCAGCATTTCATATGGAACGTTTTTTCTCGTATAATCCGTACTTTCCGTGATATTTAGTTGTCCCGCGATAAAACAAACGCGCTGTGAGTGGTTGTGATGGACACACAGTGTGTCAGAAGTGACAATCAGAAGTCGTAAGTTGTTTGATGCCTTGTAGCTGCCGGTTCATAAGGATCTGAAACATTTTGGAACCAGTAACAAACAGGTTAACCTTATTTAGTATTACAGTTTGTCAGCATAAACTAACATATGTGTTTTTAACACCTTCGGCAGTTGACTCAGTAGAAGGGAGTATCCTTTCTTTTGACACTGTACCACACCGTTTGTTTTCCGGACCTTGGAGCCGCTAATTTTCATTCGCGTAACTACCCAGTTGGTCTCACGCCGTACGTGTCCTTCTACCAAGGTAAAAATCCCTGGCAGTACCGGGAACTGAACCACGGTCCTCCCTATGGCAGTCACACGCATTAACCACCCAGCTACGGAGGCGGACAAAAGCACTCACATCTTTCTACGACTGAAAAACTGTCTATCAGAGAGAAATTTGCATTGTTTTATGGTTCGAGAGTTGTTGTGGTCTTCAGTTCGAAGACTTTTGACCCAGCCCTCCGAGCTGGACTATGTTTTAATATCCAAATAACTATTGGAACTTAGACCCACTTGAACCTGCTTACCGTATTTATATATTGGTCTACCTCTATAAAATTTTACCCTTCACTCTTCCCTCTATTAACAAATTGGTGATCCCTTGATGTTTCCTGTCCAGTGATATCTTCTTTTAGTCAAGCTGTGCCACAAATTTCTCCACAAATCTATTTGGTACCTCCGCATTAGTTACATGATCTACCCATCTAATCTTCAGCATACTTCTGTAGCACCACGTTCAAAAAGCTCCTATTCTCTTCATGCCTGAGCTGTTTATTTTCCACGTCTCACTTCCATACAAGTCTGCAGTCAAGACAAATACCTTCAGAAAAGACATTATAACACTTAAATGTATATTCGCTGTTAACAAATTTCTCTTCTTCAGAAACAAATTTTTGGCATTGACAGTCTACATCTTATATCGTCCCTACATCGGCCATCATCAGTTATTTTACTGACCAAATAGCAAAACCCATCCACTACTTTTAGTATCTCATTTTCTAATCCACGAGTAATTGCCACAGCAACGCCTCTTTTCTGCATGTATTTTAGCCATGCTACTTTCAGAACTTCAAAGAGCGGTTCGGGAATATGGACGGCACAAGTCGGCTGGCAAGTTCGGCAGACTGCTTCGTCAGAGTGCGCCAGATGTCATGTGCCAGTTGGATGCGGAATGTCTGCCTCAGCACTCCTGGCTCCAAGACACACATCCTGCAGTCAGACTTAGGTGGGTTGAAAGGCGATGAATACATTCAAATGAAACCGAAGATTTTCGAGAGTGGGTGAATATAATAAACTTCTTCCTCGCTTATTCAAACAACTGGAAGAACTTTTTACGAATAGAGGAAAATGATAAGAGAAATGTTCCGTAACGTATTTGATATTCATGCTGCTGAAAGCCATATAAAAGCTGAACTCGGGACCAGGTAGGGGACGAGGTACTCGCGGGAAAAAAGCTGTAAAGACGGAGCATGAGTCGTGCTTGGGTAGCTCAGTTGGTAGAGCACTTTCCCGCGTAAGGCAAAGGTCCCGAGTTCGAGTCTCGGTCCGCCACATAGTTTTAATCTGCCAGGAAGTCTCATTTCAGCGCACACTCCGCTGCAGAGTGAAAATCTCATTCTGGCATATAGAAGTTGTCGATCAAGATTTTCACGGCGAAGTTACCCACGTGCAATTCCTGTAGTTGCTACAATGCGTATCATTGAGGTATCAGCAGTGGAAGGAAAAGCTGCTTATGTTTACAATGGTGAGTAGTCTTTGTCCGTGTGTACATTTACGTTGTTCTTGACACATCGAGTACTAACGCTAGTGATATTAGGAATACGAGTAAATAGGGTCAATGAGACAATCAACACGATTGCCAAACTGGTAATGGAATCCGTGTCACACCATTCACGACATCCACATGGAGGCAGCTTTCATCACCAGAACTGGTTTCCTGTTACGTTTACAGATTACAGATCCACATGGTGGAACATATCACGGACTTAGTTACTGCGATGGCGCTTACTGCTGGACCTTATAATTTCTTGTCACTTTGTATCTTCCTGGTGTGTTGCCAATTTACCAGGAACCTTTATATTTTTCTTAAAATATACATAAAAATTTCCTTATAGATATGGTGCACAGTTTCCTCGTGCAGAAATGAGAGCCTGCAACATCAGTTTCAAGTGAAGAGGTGAGAATGTGTACTCATGTGACAGGAAGTAACGCTTCTTTCTCGCTACATGGTGTCCATTCGGTTAAATGTCATTTGAGTAATTTACAGTACCAGTATCAACCGTTTTTTAGCTCCACCTTACAACATAATGTAGGTGAATTATCAACAAAAATAGCAGTGTGCAAATTTTAAAACGCTATGGAAGACTAGAAACAAGCCTTTCGCTTTGGCAGCATTTTCAATTCAGGACTGTATCTGAATTAAATATGTGGGATGATCACATACGTTCAGTGGGTAAAGTAAGCTTATATACATGTCCCGTGAAAGAAATTGCTTATACAGCGATTGTGCGATGGATTGCCGCTCAAACTCGCTGCATGTTGTAGTGCAATAGAAAAATTAGCAGCTGTCACACCAGTATACCAGTATTTTATCCCCAGAGTGTACGGGTGAGGAAGCGTTACAACATATTTATTTCTCATTGTTGTTGTTGTGGTCTTCAGTCCAGAGACTGGTTTGATGCAGCTCTCCATGCTACTCTATGCTGTGCAAGCTTCTTCATCTCCGAATAACTACTGCAGCCTACATCCTTTTGAATCTACTTAGTGTATTCATTTGTTGGTCTCCCTGCAATACTAAAGTGCTGATCCCTTGATGCCTCAGAACGTGTCCTACCAACCGTTTCCTTCTTCCAGTCACTGTGCCACAAATTCCTCTTCTCCGCAGTTCTATTCAGTACCTTCTCTTTAGTTACGTGAACTACTCATCTTGATGAATTTCACATTTGTTTATATCTAAGTTCTTTTATTTCAATTGTGTTCTACAAAAGTATTTGTTTTCTTACGTTACATGTCGAGATCTAGGCAGCCGCAGAACGCCGACATCCACATCTTCGTCTGGGGCGCCACAGATGATGCGCTGATTATTACGGCAACCGCAGCGTCAGCCAGTGGCAAGAAGAAGATACTGGAGGAGGAGGAGATTAGTGTTTAACGTCCCGTCGACAACGAGGTCATTAGAGACGGAACACAAGCTCGGAACAGGGAAGGCTGGGGAAGGAAATCGGCCGTGCCTTTTGAGAGGGACCATCCTGGCATTTGCCTGAAGCGATTTAGGGAAATCACGGAAAACCTAAATCAGGGTGGCCATACGCGGGTTTGAACCGTCGTCCTCCCGAATGTGATTCCAGTGTGCTAACCACTGCGCCACCTCGCTCGGTGAAGAAGATACTGCCGGCGACTGTTGTCCCCCTCTGGATCTCATTATAAAACTGTACAATAATTGTATGTTACTGAAAGATTAATCGCGAAATTTATTTCCAGATATATATGTAATGATATTGTGAAACAATCTGCACACTTTCATTCAATACCTCCTATACAACATTTGTGTGTTGTACGATGCCTATAAAAGTGTTATGAAGTGGAATTTTATATCTGTGCCTGATCAGTCAAGAAATATATAGTGGTTATTTAACGTGCGAGCAACGATGTTAAAGGAATTTACCTGGATTACATGGATTTACCAATCTCAGAATGAAATAATTTTTTATCCTGTGAGTTTATGGAAGAACAATATCAAAATATGAGATCATTTAAACTGAAGTAAGTTGTAAGAATAAACATCATGTTTTAATTTTATCGGCAAAATCAGCAATATACGAGGACAAAGGAAAGCAATACTTTGCCAGTTTAGTCTTTCTCAACGAACGAATCTGCCAATTAACTACAAATCGAAAGTGACTGATTTTAATTCAAGATCCAGCTGTGGGCTACACCCTGGTAGCAAGAAATCCAGGCGCAGTAAGGCGGATTAATTGAAAAAGGCACATTCTCCAACCCTTATACAACGGGGCCAGGGCTGTGATGCCGCAATTCCCATCAGGTTGCGCTAACAGACGCTAAGCCCACCAAAATACACTGCTGTGCAAAACTTACTGGCGAAAGTAACTTTCACTGCCCAGGAACGCATCTCTATGAAACTTCATACATCCACTACTGGCCATTAAAATTGCTACACCACGAAGATGACGTGCTACAGACCCGACAGGAAGAAGATGCTGTGATATACAAAAGATTAGCTTTTCAGAGCATTCACACAAGGTTGGCACCGGTGGCGACACCTACAACGTGCTGACATGAGAAAAGTTTCCAACCGATTTCTCATACACAAACAGCAGTTGACCGGCGTTGCCTTGGTGAAACGTTGTTGTGATGCCTCGTGTAAGGAGGAGAAATGCGAATCATCACGTTTTCGGCTTTGATAAAGGTCGGATTGTAGCCTATCGCGATTGCGGTTTATCGTATCGCGACATTGCTGCTCGCGTTGGTCGAGATCCAATGACTGTAAGCAGAATATGGAATCGGTGGGTTCAGGAGGCTAATACGGAACTCCGTGCTGGATCCCAACGGCCTCGTATCGCCAGCAGGCATCTTATCCGCATGGCTGTAACGGATCGTGCAGCCACGTCTCGATCCCTGAGTCAACAGATGGGGACGTTTGCAAGACAACAACCATCTGCACGAACTGTTCGACGACGTTTGCAGCAGCATGGACTATCAGCTCGGAGACCATGGCTGCGGTTAACCTCGCTGCTGCGTCACAGACAGGTGCGCCTGCGATGGTGTTTTCAACGACGAACCTGGGTGCACGAATGGCAAAACGTCATTTTTTCGGATGTATCCAGGTTCTATTTACACCATCATGATGGTCGCATCCGTGTTTGGCGACATCGTGGTGAACGCACATTGGAAGCGTGTATTCGTCATCGCCATACAGGCGTATCACCCGGCGTGATGGTATGGGGTGCCATTGGTTACGCGTCTCGGTCACCTCTTATTCGCATTGACGGCACTTTGAACAGTGGACGTTACATTTCAAATGTGTTACGACCCGTGGCTCTACCCTTCTTTCGATCCCTACGAAACCCTACATTTCAGCAGGATAATGCACGCCGCATGTTGCAGGTACTGTACGGGCCTTTCTGGATACAGAAAATGTTCGACTGCTGCTCTGGCCAGCACATTCTCCAGATCTCTCGCCAATTGAAAACGTCTGGTCCAAGGTGGCCGAGCAACCGGCTCGTCACAATACGCCAGTCACTACTCTTGATGAACTGTGGTATCGTGTTGAAGCTGCATGGGCAGCTGTACCTGTACACGCCATCCAAGCTCTGACTCAATGCCCAGGCGTATCAAGGCCGTTATTACGGCCAGAGGTGGTTGTTCTGGGTACTGATTTCTCAGGATCTATGCACCCAAATTACGTGAAAATGTAATCACATGTCAGTTCTAGTATAATATACTTCTCCAGTGAATACCCGTTTGTCATCTGCATTTCTTCATGGTGTAGCAATTTTAATGGCTAGCCGGCCGCGGTGGCCGTGCGGTTCTAGGCACTTCAGTCCGGAACCGCGTGACCTGTACGGTCGCAGGTTCGAATCCTGCCTCGGGCATGGATGTGTGTGATGTCCTTAGGTTAGCTAGGTTTAAGTAGTTCTAAGTTCTAGGGGACTGATGACCTCAGATTTTGATTCCCATAGCGCTCAGAGTCATTTGAACCATTTTTTAATGGCCAGTAGTGTAGAAAGAACTATAACGATGTAGCACAGAGGGTAACTAAAAGTATTATGCATTGAGAAGAGCAGATTATTATTCAAAGACAATAATTACACTGAAGTCACCGCAATTTATGATTGTCCTGTGGACATCACAAAAGCCGAGAGATGGTTCCTAATAGGGTGTGTGAAAACCACGGACGGCATTGCACACTCTGCAACGCGCTCCCACAGGTTGTTGTTGTAGGGCGTTCCATTCCTCCACCAGAGTGGTTGACAAATGCTGGATGGTCTTTGGTGCTTGTGCACGAGCTGCGTTTCTTTTCTCCGCCGCATACCAAACGTGTTAGATGGGAGTTGAATCGGTGAAACCGACAGGCCAGTCCATTCGCCGAATATCCTCTCGTTCCAAGAGATCTTCCACTTGCGCTGTTCGATGTGGTTGTGCATTTTCACCCATGAAAACGAGGTTAGGGCCGATGCACCCCTGAAAAGACGTCCATGGGGAAGGAGTACAGTCGCCCAATATCGTTGACCGGCGAGTGTAACGGACTCAAAAGATTTGGAGCTGCCTCATCCACTACAACGAAACGCAGCTCGAATGACCTTCATGTTGCTTTTTTCCCGGAAACCATTGCACTGACAAGGGAGATTCCCCATCGCACACCCCCCACGTTTAGTGGTAAAGTAGCCGAGCGGATAGTCCGTCAAAAACTGAACACAGATCAAACGTGAAAACAGGAAGAGGTTGTACTAAACTGTAAAAAAAAGGAAAATAAGAACAGTGAAAGGTCCAATCTTAGCTAGGGTATTATTGAGCACAATCCGACAGTCGTGGCGTCATGGATCAGTAGTCACGGTGTTGGATTGTAAAATTGTCGAGCTTGGCTCGAAATTTCCTCATGCCAATTATTTTTATTTTTTTTAACACCATTATGAACTGTCCGTTCGGTCATTGAAATGTTTGTTCACTTTCTGTAGTCTTGGCAGTTGTCATACTATGAGTCACGTGGTAAGAATGCACTGCTGTGGCAAGTAAAGTGATGAATGGTGGGAGCAGGCGAGGTACCATGTAGCCATCTCACACAAATTAAAACAACAAATAAACGGGTGTGAACTATGTTACAACAAAGGTATTGAAGATTCAAAACTTCCAAACCGGAACCCAACTCCAAAAACATTAATAAAATATGTTTTGCCAGAGGAGAGAGAAACTGTCATTGTGAAACTGTTGCGTTCATTTGTTTCAACTTATGTGACAAACTATTATGTTTTCATCATTTTCTTGGGAGGGATCACATTCACATTCATACGGATACCTAAATCAGGCATGAAGGCGTATCTCATTCGCTTACCAAGCGAACAAATTACGCGCGTCGATAAGAGGTTCTTATCATGTGATACACCTACTGTCACTAACGCCATGTATAACACACCAGACGTGTTTTCAGGTGAAGAATACGGTTCACTTGTAGCCTTGTCATCAAACGTTTGCGGTTCCCATACGATAGCCACTTCCTTTCGGCTGCTAATAGAGTAGTTGTGCAGAATCAATCGTCATTAAAGGTCCCTTCCTTATTCCTCGCTGTTGCAAACGGACGTTACACCACGACCCAGCCGCAAATTTGAACACAGCGACCAGTGAAAACAAAAAAAGTTTTTGGCACAAAGGATGTTAGAACATCGCTCGCCTGCGTGACAATCCAACATCGTGGCCCGTTAACCACGATGCCATGGCTATCTCGGGCTCCCCTATATTGCACTTTTGGTCCTTGGACCGTTCACTGCTTCCATTTTACTTTTCTTTACAGTTCAGTACACCTTCTTCCTGTTTTGATGGTTAACCTTTCTTCAGCTATATTGCACTTTTGGTCCTTGGACCGTCCACTGCTTCCATTTTACTTTTCTTTACAGTTCAGTACACCTTCTTCCTGTTTTGATGGTTAACCTTTCTTAAGCTTTTGACGCGCTGTCCATTGGGTCTTCTTACCACTAAATCTGAGGGGGGTGCGATGGGCAGTTTCCATTGTGAGAAATAATGGTAGAAAAATGGTCTGTATCTCTTGATAACAAAACATGCACAATATCAAGGGGCTCCAACATATTATCTAGCAAAACGTCCGGCTTCTGTTCTCAGCCCTTTGGTAGGAATATGCGAACACCATACTGGAATTCCGCAGCTGGTGGTCTAGTGGCCAGCGTTGCTGCCTCTGGATCACGGGGCCCCGGGCTCGATTCCCGGCAGGGTTGGCGATTTTCCTCTGCCCTTGGACTGGGTGTTTGTGTTGTCCTCATCATTTCATCATCATCATCATTCGTGACAACTGTCACTAGATTGGATTGAGTTAAAAATTGGACTGTGTAAAAATTGGGACTTCGTACGAGTGCTGATGACCACGCAGTTGAGCACCCCACAAGCCAAACATCATCATCACCATACTGGAAACTTAGAAGATATTATACAACGACTGAAGAATTTCTCTCTTGAACCAGCTGACGAGCTAGTGAGTTTCGATGTGGTCTCTTTGTTCACACCTCTGGTGGATTCACTACAACTCGTAGGAGCTAAGCTGGAGGAGGACAAATAAAATCTTTTCAAATATGTGCTTACCTCGACTTTTTATTTAACGAATAATATTTTGGGAAAATCGACTTCGAGAAAAGAGCACTGCAGTCGGTGGTTTCGAAACCTGAATGTTTCTGGACCTGTGTAACCTACACATTTGTAGTATGACCACAAGGGACAGCAATGCTTCCTGCATTTCTGGAACGCTGTAGCTCACTCCATCCGTGCATTTGATTAACCATGGATGTGCAGAAAAATTGAGACTAGGAAAGAAGACAATTCCTTGGGTCGTAGTGTGTTCCGTAAACCAATTCACACTGCCCCGTATCTACGAGCTTGGAGCTGCCATCGTCGAACTCAACGCAGTGGTGTATTACAGGCTCTCGCTCGTAGGGCTAGAGCTATCTCAAATCCAGGGAGCTTATCAGCAGAGCTTACCCATCTTTGATCTGTGTTTTTACATAACGGGAACTCCGATAAACAAATTGTTCAAAAGTTCAAATGTGTGTGAAATACACTCCTGGAAATGGAAAAAAGAACACATTGACACCGGTGTGTCAGACCCACCATACTTGCTCCGGACACTGCGAGAGGGCTGTACAAACAATGATCACACGCACGGCACAGCGGACACACCAGGAACCGCGGTGTTGGCCGTCGAATGGCGCTAGCTGCGCAGCATTTGTGCACCGCCGCCGTCAGTGTCAGCCAGTTTGCCGTGGCATACGGGGCTCCATCGCAGTCTTTAACACTGGTAGCATGCCGCGACAGCGTGGACGTGAACCGTATGTGCAGTTGACGGACTTTGAGCGAGGGCGTATAGTGGGCATGCGGGAGGCCGTGTGGACGTACCGCCGAATTGCTCAACACGTGGGGCGTGAGGTCTCCACAGTACATCGATGTTGTCGCCAGTGGTCGGCGGAAGGTGCACGTGCCCGTCGACCTGGGACCGGACCGCAGCGACACACAGATGCACGCCAAGACCGTAGGATCCAACGCAGTGCCGTAGGGGACCGCACCGCCACTTCCCAGCAAATTAGGGACACTGTTGCTCCTGGGGTATCGGCGAGGACCATTCGCAACCGTCTCCATGAAGCTGGGCTACGGTCCCGCACACCGTTCGGCCGTCTTCCGCTCACGCCCCAACATCGTGCAGCCCGCCTCCAGTGGTGTCGCGACAGGCGTGAATGGAGGGACGAATGGAGACGTGTCGTCTTCAGCGATGAGAGTCGTTTCTGCCTTGGTGCCAATGATGGTCGTATGCGTGTTTGGCGCCGTGCAGGTGAGCGCCACAATCAGGACTGCATACGACCGAGGCACACAGGGCCAACACCCGGCATCATGGTGTGGGGAGCGATCTCCTACACTGGCCGTACACCACTGCTGATCGTCGAGGGGACACTGAATAGTGCACGGTACATCCAAACCGTCATCGAACCCATCGTTCTACCATTCCTAGACCGGCAAGGGAACTTCTGTTCCAACAGGACAATGCACGATCGCATGTATCCCGTGCCACCCAACGTGCTCTAGAAGGTGTAAGTCAACTACCCTGGCCAGCAAGATCTCCGGATCTGTCCCCCATTGAGCATGTTTGGGACTGGATGAAGCGTCGTCTCACGCGGTCTGCACGTCCAGCACGAAAGCTGGTCCAACTGAGGCGCCAGGTGGAAATGGCATGGCAAGCCGTTCCACAGGACTACATCCAGCATCTCTACGATCGTCTCCATGGGAGAATAGCAGCCTGCATTGCTGCGAAAGGTGGATATACACTGTACTAGTGCTGACATTGTGCATGCTCTGTTGCCTGTGTGTATGTGCCTGTGGTTCTGTCAGTGTGATCATGTGATGTATCTGACCCCAGGAATGTGTCAATAAAGTTTCCCCTTCCTGGGACAATGAATTCACGGTGTTCTTATTTCAATTTCCAGGAGTGTATTATGGGACTTAACTGTAAGGTCATCAGTCCCTAAGATTACACACTACTTAACCTAAATTATCCTAAGGACTAACACACACTCCCATGCCCGAGGGAGGACTCGAACCTCCGCCGGGACCAGCCGCACAGTCCATGACTGCAGCGCCCTAGACCGCTCGGCTAATTCCGCGCGGCACTGAAGCTCTAAAACAGTCAGAATAAACAGAGAACTCCACAAGGACGGCTTTTGTACCCTATGTTGGTGGCGATTCTATTAAGATTGGCAGGCTGCTCATAAAACATCAAATAAACTCTTCCGCCCTCTAGCGCGAGTGCAAAAGATGCTGGGTTCTTTTAAAGACAACCTCGGTCTGAGAAGAGCGGGAATATAACAAATCCTATGCCAGTGTGGGAAATCATGCATTGGCCAGACTGTTACAGATAGATAGATGCGCTGGACGTAGACGTCATGCCATATTAGGTCAGCCAGAAAAGTCTGTTGTTGCTGAACACCTTCTTGTCACGAGACATAACATGAACTATGGAGAGACAAAGATCGTTTCCTCTACCTCCACGTATTGGGACTCCATCATTAAGGAAACTGTCTAAATACGTTTAAGTAACAATCTGATAAGTGGAGACATGAGATTTCAACTTAGCGAGGCATGGGAACCAGCACTGACGGTATCAGGGCATTATTGGCCGCAAACCGACGAATCCAACGATTCAAAACGGATGGACAATCGGAGCTTTTCTAGCGAGTCACGCATGCATTGGCGAGCCATTGTAGCAATACGTCAGTGAGCACTTGAAGACGGAAAGCTGCTGACTCATTGAAATATTATTCAGTTTTCACAACATTATCCGACGTGACGCCCGTGAACCACTGAAGCAGTTATTAAGGCGAGAAAAGCCTCAGACAGCACCTTTTGTCATGGTGGAATGTGCAAACCACAACTGCGAACATTTCGCTTACAAAATATTTTCCTGCAGAGTAAATAATGCATCGCACTGTCTCTCTTGTGAAAAAATGTCTAACGCTTGAAAGCGCAGGAATGACCGCAGCAGAACTCGTCCGGAATACAACTCAGTGATCCGATTACCATGCGCCAACTTGGTCATTCGTCCGCTAGCATCTCGCGCGCACCTGCATTGTCAGTTGAGCGATACGAAGGTCGCAGTCTTAATGGCGTCGTACGCAGGCTGTCGCCGTCTGACACGTACCCACAGCAGAGCTCTGCACACTGCCAACTGCGCTTACACGAACCTACTGACTCTTTAGGTGCAGCAATATCACATTTATGACGTCTTTCTAAGAGCCGTCAACACACGAGCGACGGGTCGCAGCAACCTGCTGTCCGCTGGTCGCACGTGTATCCAGGCAAATCGCAGATAGCACCGGTCGATCGCTAGGAATTCCGGTGCAATCTGATGAATTACTTGAGACGTGTTGCAATATGGTTGCCTGGTTATGGGTCTTTTCTCTACATATTAAACATCGTTATGTAGTGTAGTTTCGTGCCAGTCTGGCGGACTTCAAAAAACTGTTTGAGCACTATGGGACTTATCATCAGTCCCCTAGAACCTAGAGCTACTTAAACCTACCTAACCTTAGGACATCACACACACATCCATGCCCGAGGCAGGATTCGAACCTGCGACCGTAGCGGTATATTCGACACCTTATCCAGAAACGCACCCTCTTGAAACCTGGACAGCAAGCTACACCGCGATGCAGAGCGCCTCTCCTGCAGAGTCTGCCACTTGAGTTTGCTAAACATCTCCGTAACGCTATCACGCTTACCAAATAACGCTGTGAAGAAACGCGCCGCCCTTCTTTGGATCTTCTCTATCTCCTCTGTCAACCGGACCTGGCACGGATCCAACACTGATGAGCAATACTCAAGTAGAGGTCTAACGAGTGTTTTGTAAGCCACCTCCTGTGTTGATGGACTACATTTTCTAAGGACTCTCCCAATGAATCTCAACCTGGCACCCGCCTTACCAACAATTAATTTTATATGATCATTCCACTTCAAATCGTTCCGTACGCATACTCCCAGATATTTTACAGAAGTAACTGCTACCAGCGTTTGTTCCCCTATCATATAATAATACAATAAAGGATCCTTCTTTCTATGTATTCGCAATACATTACATTTGTCTATGTTAAGGGTCAGTTGCCACTCCCTGTACCAAGTGCCTATCCGCTGCAGAACTTCCTGCATTTCGCTGCAATTTTGTAATGCTGCAACTTCTCTGTATACTACAGCATCATCCGCGAAAAGCCGCGTGGGTCTTCCGACACTATCTACTTGCTCATCTACATCTACATCTACATCTACTGTGCATCCTGGAATGTGTCCACACGAAGTCTAACAGAACGGAGGAACTACACAGTCCAGTCATTAATGTGATCGTCGCCTACGTGCGACGTCAACTTGCTATCACCAGTCACAGACGGCAGTTGGCAGCAGTGGATGGTATATAAATTGTGTCGAGCGGAGGGGGACGAAGCGGAAAATAGTACAATCGTTGTCGCACTGCGGAAAAAGAGCATTTTATCTCACGTCCACAAGGGCATGATCATTACAGGCCAAGGCTGAAGCCATTTCCGAAATGGCTAAGCCTGTAAAATGTTCGCGTGCCTTCGTGGTTAAAGTATACAGTGCACGCCAAAACGGTGCAATCCAAAACCAGTGCCGAAGCAACTGCGCTGCACAAGAGATCACAGATGACAGGGATGTGTACTGGCGAACAGAGGGTGCAACTGCTCAGCAACTGACCAGCCAGATAAACCTAGAGGCTACCAACAGTGTCTCCTTACAGAGCATTCAGAGAACGTTGCTGCGTAAAGTCTTCCACAGTAGAACTCTGGTTCATGCACCCATGCTGACTGCAGGCGACAAAGACTGGAATTTGCACGCCAGTACCGCAATTTGACGTTCACTGAGGGGCGACAGGTGACCTTCTCAAATGTTGTTGTTGTGGCCTTCAGTCCTGAGACTGGTTTGATGCAGCTCTCCATGCTAGTCTATCCTGTGCAAGATTCCTCATCTCCCAGTGCCTACTGAAATCTCCATCCTTCTGAATCTGCTTAGTGTATTCATCTCTTGGTCTCCCTCTACGATTTTTACCCTCCACGCTGCCCTCCAATACTAAATTGGTGATTCCTTGATGCCTCAGAACATGTCCTACCAACCGATCCCTTCTTCTAGTCAAGTTGTGCCACAAAATCCTCTTCTCCGCAGTTCTATTCAATACCTTCTCATTAGTTATGTGATCTACCCATCTAATCTTCAGCATTGTAATTCTGCCAGAGACAGCAAAGGCCTTGGAAGAGCAGTTGAACGGAATGGACAGTGTCTTGAAAGGAGGATATAAGATGAACATCAACAAAAGCAAAACGAGGATAATGGAATGTAGTCGAATTAAGTCGGGTGATGCTCAGGAAATTTGATTAGGAAATGAGACACTTAAAGTAGTAAAGAAGTTTTGCTATTTGTGGAGCAAATGGTGGAAGTCGAGAAGATATCAAATGTAGACTGGCAAGCCCCATCGGACTGATAGCAGACACCCTGCAGCAATCGTCGCAAGGGACCCGGCCGCAGGAAGGAGCGTTTCGTTCTGGGAAATTTTTTCCGTGTATGCCCTGCGTGATCTCCTCATTCTGAAAGTCAAAATAGTTTAGCACAAGTATGTATCTTATCACTGGACCATGCAGTTTGTTTTTCTACACCATGACGATACTACCAATAGGACAACGCAACGTGACACACAGATTTCAGTGTATGCGCGTGGTTCCAAGAGCACCAGGATGAGTTTACCATGCTCCCCTGGCCACCGAACACCCGGGATTTAAACCAATTCGAGAAGGTGTGGGATCACCTCCATCGGACTGTTCGCTCCCTGTATCCTCAGCAACTGGCCACGGCACTGTGGTCGTCATGCCTCCACATACCTTCCACGTACCTTCCAGAACTTCACTGACTCTCTTCACGCATATCTCGCAGCGATCCGCGCTGCAGTAGGTGGTTATTCATGCTTTTGTTAAGTGATCACATTAATGTGACTGAACAGTATATCGATTTTATGTTCAGTTACGATTGCCTAACCATTGCTTCTGATCTACAGTGGGAGCATGCATGAGGTATTATTGATTGTTCTCTTGCAATAGTTTATGTCTGTCATGGTTCCTACTTTAGTGGAGTTGGCAGTCACATCCTCATTTCAGAATCTTTGTACAGGCGCGTTGATTTCGCATCTCCTACTTTTCGCGCAAAGAAATATAAACATTAATTTTTTTTATTTTTTCATAATAAAGAAATATAAAAATTTCCACGTAATGTGAATGTAAAGCACACGGGGTGTCTAGATGTGCTAATCTGAGAAGCTTTTGAAGATTAATTTCCGTAAAAGATACCTTGATAATGATATGTTCCATTAATGATGGATCCAGTTAAGGCAGAGGAGCGGTAACTGACAATTTAACACTAAATATATACTCCTGGAAATGGAAAAAAGAACACATTGACACCGGTGTGTCAGACCCACCATACTTGCTCCGGACACTGCGAGAGGGCTGTACAAGCAATGGTCACACGCACGGCACAGCGGACACACCAGGAACCGCGGTGTTGGCCGTCGAATGGCGCTAGCTGCGCAGCATTTATGCACCACCGCCGTCAGTGTCAGCCAGTTTGCCGTGGCATACGGAGCTCCATCGCAGTCTTTAACACTGGTAGCATGCCGCGACAGCGTGGACGTGAACCGTATGTGCAGTTGACGGACTTTGAGCGAGGGCGTATAGTGGGCATGCGGGAGGCCGGGTGGACGTACCGCCGAATTGCTCAACACGTGGGGCGTGAGGTCTCCACAGTACATCGATGTTGTCGCCAGTGGTCGGCGGAGGGTGCACGTGCCCGTCGACCTGGGACCGGACCGCAGCGACGCACGGATGCACGCCAAGACCGCAGGATCCTACGCAGTGCCGTAGGGGACCGCACCGCCACTTCCCAGCAAATTAGGGACACTGTTGCTCCTGGGGTATGGGCGAGGACCATTCGCAACCGTCTCCATGAAGCTGGGCTACGGTCCCGCACACCGTTAGGCCGTCTTCCGCTCACGCTCCAACATCGTGCAGCCCGCCTCCAGTGGTGTCGCGACAGGCGTGAATGGAGGGACGAATGGAGACGTGTCGTCTGCAGCGATGAGAGTCGCTTCTGCCTTGGTGCCAATGATGGTCGTATGCGTGTTTGGCGCCGTGCAGGTGAGCGCCACAATCAGGACTGCATACGACCGAGGCACACAGGGCCAACACCCGGCATCATGGTGTGGGGAGCGATCTCCTACACTGGCCGTACACCACCGGTGATCGTCGAGGGGTCACTGAATAGTGCACGGTACATCCAAACCGTCATCGAACCCATCGTTCTACCATTCCTAGACCGGCAAGGGAACTTGCTGTTCCAACAGGACAATGCACGTCCGCATGTATCCCGTGTCACCCAACGTGCTCTAGAAGGTGTAAGTCAACTACCCTGGCCAGAAAGATCTCCGGATCTGTCTCCCATTGAGCATGTTTGGGACTGGATGAAGCGTCGTCTCACGCGGTCTGCACGTCCAGCACGAACGCTGGTCCAACTGAGGCGCCAGGTGGAAATGGCATGGCAAGCCGTTCCACAGGACTACATCCAGCATCTCTACGATCGTATCCATGGGAGAATAGCAGCCTGCATTGCTGCGAAAGGTGGATATACACTGTACTAGTGCCGACATTGTGCATGCTCTGTTGCCTGTGTCTATGTGCCTGTGGTTCTGTCAGTGTGATCATGTGATGTATCTGACCCCAGGAATGTGTCAATAAAGTTTCCCCTTCCTGGGACAATGAATTCACAGTGTTCTTATTTCAATTTCCAGGAGTGTAGCAGTGAATACACTCAATGATTTGCAACCAATTCCTGCAGTTAAACGCAAAAACAGAAGCCTTGGACACAGTGCCGCACTGGAGATTGTTAATGTACGTACGAGCTTACGGAATAGATTTCCAGATATGCGTATGGTTCGAATATTTCTGAAATACCTTCTCCTGGACGGCGAGTATTCATTAGTGACAAGAGTGTCGTTAGAGTGCCCCAGGGAAGTGTCATAGACCACTCTTATTTTCTACACATATAAACAAACTGATGTATATGGTGAGCAACAGTCTGCGACTATTTCCTTTTCTCGCTGTAGTGTGCGGAAAATTGTCACCCTTGAGTGTCTGCAGGGTGTATACGACGACTTAGATTTTTTACTTGATGTAATGTGTGGCAGCTTGCTCTAAATGTAGGAAAATGAAAGTTAATCCAGAAGAGAAAGGAAAACTATCCTGTATTGTTGAGCACAGTATTAGCGCTATGCTGCTTGACACAGTCATCTCCATTAAATATCTAGAGGTAAGGCTGCAATGAGACATGAAATGGAATGAGCACGGAAGGTCGCTTTTAGGGAAGAGGAAAGGTTGATTTCAGTTTACTGGAAGAATTCTAGGAAGCGTAACGAACGTGTAATAGAGACCACGTATAGAACACTAGTGCGACCCATTCTTGAGTACTACTCGAGTTTTTGGGATCCCCACTGGGTCAGATTAAAGAAAGATATAGAAACGATTCAGAGGCGTGCTGCCAGATTTGTTACCGGTAGATTCGAACAACACGCGACTCTTACGAAGATGCTTCGTGAACTCAAATCGGAATGTCTGGCAGAAAAGACAACATTCTCCTCGCAAAAACACTACTGAGGAAATTTAGGAAACTGGCATTTGCGACTGATTCCAGAACGATTTTGCTCCCGCCAAGGTACAATGCGCGTAAGGACCGCGAATACACGATGAAATTGCGGCTAGTGCAGATGCATATACAATCGTTTATCCCTCGTTGCATTTGCGGTTTGAACAGCGAGGGGGATGGCTAGCAGTGGTACAAGCTACCCTCCGCCATGCACCGTATAGTGGACTGCGGAATATGTACGTGGTTGTAGGGCTACGAAATTAAAAGCACTGTATCTACTGTATCATTGGCATAATCGCTGTGACTTCCACAAGGAGCAAATGGTTTCCAGGAAACAATTCACGCGTTCAAGGTAACAAGAGACGTCGTTAGTAGCTGTACTGATCCGTCCGCTGATACGGCCTTAGTTGCGATAGAATTTTACCGTTCTCCATTCGGGTGTCAACACATCGCAGTGCAAGACTCTTCCGCATTCTCATATTGTATTATGTATTAGAAAAACTGTAGTACACCACTATAAGCAGCATTAGAATATATTATGTATCTGCTGCAAGAAACATCCTGAAAGAATGAGTGCCAATAACGGGGAAAAAACTGCTGAGAACTGCCAAAAGAATCTTGCTCTATTGTAGATACTAATGTATGAGCCCAAGATAGCTCCAACTAAAATTTTTGACAACTTTCTCATTGATATAAAAGTCTGACAGACAAAACAAACTGAAAAAGGTTTTTCTTGACAACTCCTTCTATTCCGTAGATGAATTTTTGTTATAGTGAGGTGCAAAAGGTGGTGGGTAGGAATTACTCACGTCTGTTTACACTGAGGTAACAGAAGTTATGCGATACCTTCTAATTTCATGTCGAACCTCATTCTGCCCGGTGTAGTGGAACAACTCGACGTAGCATGGACTCAACAATTCGTTGGAAGTCTCGTGCAAAAATACTTTGCCATTCTGCGGAAGTGTTCCCGGATCAGGATTTTATGCACGAACTGACTTCTCAATTATGTCCCACAGGTTTGGATGGGTTTCACGTCGTGTGATCTGGTTGGCCACATCATTCGCTCGAATTGTCCAGAATGTTCTTCAAACCAATTGCGAGCAATTGTGGACCGCTGACATGGCGCACTGTTAGCCACAAAAACTTCATTGTTGTTGGGCTGCAAATTAAACAGCCAAACATAACGATTTCCAGTCAATAATCAGTTCAGTTGGACAGAGGATCCAGTTCATTCCATGTAAAGACAGTTCACACGTTGTGGCGCCACCACAAGCTTACACAGTACCTTGTTGACAACTGGAGTCCATGGTTTTATGGGATCTGCGCTACGCTCGAACCCTACCATCAGTTGTTATCAACATAAAATAGGCACTCATCTGACCAGGCCATCGTTTTCCAGTCTTCTAGCGTCCAACCGATACGGTCACAAGCCCAGAAGAGGCACTGCAGTTTTAGACACCGCCTCCAACTGGCTACTAGCAACTCTCGCCGATAATCACCACAATAACAAAACTGAAATAAAGTTCAAAGCCAGTGGGAAAAGAGTGGCACAAAAACATCGCTCTCGAATTTCCTCGGGAACAAATACAATGTATTGGCTTCTATTGAACTTAGCCAAGACCGCCTCGCTCACTAAAACACTGGCGTCCAGGTTATGAAGTGAAACGTTGAGTCGTGGTTATTGGTGATTATAGAAGCGAAACTAAGCCCGACGATAGCGACATATCTTTTGATCGCTCCCAAAGGAACTACGGAGTATATTACGGTTCCAGGGTCATTTTCAACGATCATGCCTGTATCCAGTCAGAGAGATTCAAGAATTAATACAGGACATCGCTACACAGTCAACTACCAGTCATATGGGCTACTGTCATGATTGCTAATAGAGTATAAAGTCGTGTTGTGGTTATTAATGATTATTGGTGTAAAATGAGTGCCCCTTACCCCCACATTTCTATCAAACGCTTGCAAGGGAGCTCCGGAGTATAACATGGACAAACAACTGATGGGTCACCTTCAACAGTGACGCCTGGATTCACTCTGTGAGACACAAGATTTAACACCGGACGTCGCCACACAGTCTGTGGATTGGGAGGCATTCACCATCACCCGTCAATCGGGTTAAGCTGATTATTGCTTATGGAGTGTAATGTTTATTAACGACTAGTGGAGTAAAAAGAATGTCCATTGTCTCCGCATATCTTTCAAATGCTTCAAGGGAGCCCCGGAATACAATATGTCTATACGACTGATGGGTCGTCACCTTCGTCAGTGAGCCATGGATTCACTCTGTGAGACACAAGATTTGACGCAGGAAATGACCACAGAGTCTGTGGATCAGGAATCATCCGCCACCACCGTCCTCCTTTCCCGAGCTACATACTTACTACAAAATTTCCATTCGTCACCATGATGTGAACTGGCTGGCTCCGAGTCTGGCGCTACTACACTAAAAAGTGTTACCACTCTCCGCTAAGGGAGTAGGTGTGCAGAAAATAAGACACTGAAAGTCACATTCTACAATATGTTTCTAGGAAATGCTCTCTGTTCCTTCCAAATTAAGTGCATAACCGTCGCCCATATGTAACTTAAATAAAAAGAAATACCGAGTAAATTAATTAGAGACAGGACAGGTTCCCTACGGTACACAAAACAGTTTAGAACGTTATTGTAGAAGCAGCGTAAAAGAATGCGCTGTTTTAAAAATGGCAAAAGTCCAATGTTTGTCATTGGTTAATGGAATCTCGAAATTTGGTGCGGACTTCAGACCGAAATGCTTGCAGCGATTTCCGAAACGAAACACTGTCTCGAAATCTCGAGACGATCTGGTCGATTTTTACCTACATGTGAGTGAAGAGAATCAGTGTCGTACAATTGCATATATCTAAATGCACATTCAGCGATGTGGCGATAATAGTGTCACAAATTATAGTACCGCTAAAGCAGAGTTATTAGACACAATTTTCTGGAATTTTTGTACTGTAGAAGATGTAGTAAATAATCAGGAAATATCGAGGACAACGGAAACATGTAGAATGTAAAAGTGGATCTCCCTGGTATAGCCAAGTATGTCAAACTACTTAATATGGGAATATACTGTTTTTGGTGCAGATTATGTACTCACTAGTTGAGGAGTCGCCGTTGTTCAGGTGTGTATTTAATCTGTCTTCTGTTAGTCCATCTCCACCTTTCTTCTCTCTCTGTCCATCTCCTCCATCCTTTCTCTCTGCCCGCCTTCTCCATTCGCCTCCCCCCCCCCCTCCACACTATGTCCATTTTGCCCTGCCCCTTCCTCTGTCCATGTCTTTCTACCTATCCCTCTATCTGTTCTTTCCCTGCTCTCCCAGTTCATCGTCCGACTTCTGCCCATCTGTCCCTCTCCCCTCTGTCCAACTACCTCCTCCATCTCCTCCTCCCCCCTCTTTTTGTCCATCTTCTCCTCTCCCTCTCTCTGTCTTGTCCCTGCTCCCCTCTCGCTGTTCACCTCCACCTCCGTCCTCTTCCTCTCTCAACATTTCCCCCTCTTTTCTCTGTCAATCCGCTCTTTTACCCTCTTTCTGTCCATATCCTCCTTTTACATTTCTCTATCCCTCTGCTTCTCTCCCCAGTCTCTATACATTTACCCCTCACACTCCTTCTGACCATTTCCTCCTCCTCCTTCCTCTCTTTGTCCTTCTCTTCCTTCCCTCTCTTTCCCTATCTCCACATTTCCCCTTCCTTCTCCACTTTATCACTCCCTCCCCAGTATGAGGTTGGTCGTTCTCAACGCTACAGTTTTTCTTACCAGATGGTAATTAAAATGCGTTCCATATTTGGTTGAAATCGTTCCAGTGCTTTAAGATGAACAGTCCACCTGGAGCCGTGCAACATACACACATGTCAAATGTATCTAAAGTATTTCACACGTATTAGTAGTCATATTTCACCTGTATCTCTGGCGAATTTCACGCAGCTCAGTGTTTACGACGTCGTAGCTCCTGAACTATGTGTCGTACAACTACATATCTTTGTACGTACAGTCAGCGATATACGTGGATACTGGCTGCAAATGTGTTGCTAATAGCGTTAGTGACTAAGAAGCAATAAATTAAAACGTCATGCATGATTCGGAAGTTTTTCACGTACCTCAGTGTTTCTGACGTCACATGTCCTGAACTACGTGTCGTACAATGATACAATTTTACTGATACATTCAGTGGAGTACGTGAATACTGTCTGCGAAATGTGTCGAGAATATAATCACTATTTAATAAATAACTAAGTAAAACGTCAGGCTTCATGCGGCAGTTTTACTGCTCGAATAGCGAAAACGTAGTAAGCGATAAACGTCGTTCCTTTCACCGTTTTGTGGGGGTTGTCAGCGAGAACAGGTTTCCTAAAAGTTTTGAAACAATGTGTTTTTTGCAAATCACTGAGGGCTCTCATTCTCAAATAATGGATGAAAAAATATGGATATTCGCGCATCGTTGGCTACATTATTTTTTTCACTCTAATACCCACCCCTTTGTTAGGCAGTTCATTCTTACCCTTACAGCGGTTATCTCCAGACAATAAGTGATATCTGTACCAACTACGGCTGAAATCAGTCCAATATTTAGGAGGAGATGTGCCACATACATGCATACAGGTGCACTCTAAGAAGGGAAACAAAAACACGAAGAAATTATCCGATTGGGTGGAGGTTGGTGGATGTAAATCCATAGAGAAACGGATGTTTATAACTTCAGAATAATTGTTCAAGAGAAAGAGTATCACAAATTGAGCAAGACAATGAAGTGGTTGTCTACCTCTAGACTTTATGCAATCAGTTATTCGGCTTGGCAATGATTGATAGAGTTGTTCAGGTTCCTCCTGAGGTAGTGTGAGCCAGTTTCTATGTAACTGGCGCGTTAGATTGTCAAAATCCCTAGCTGGTCGGAGGGCCCTGTCCGCAATGCTCCAAACGTTTTCGCTTGGGAAGAGATCTGGCGGCCTTCATGGCCAACGTAGAGTTTGGCAATCACGAAGGTAGTAGAAATTCTCGCTGTATGCATACGGGCATTATTTTGCTGGAATGTAAGCCAAAACTGATTTGCCAAGACGGAAAACAAAACTGGCATTAGAATATCGTCGACGTACCGTTGTGCTGTATGGGTGCTGTGGATGACAGTCAAAAGAAATGGCATCCCAAACCATCACTCATAGTTGTCGAACAGTATGGCGTTCGACATTCAGGTTGGTATCCCACCTTTGTCCCGGGCATCTTCAGACACCTATTCGGCCTGGAATCTCCCTGTCGGGGTTATAACTGTCTTCAGTGATGAGTCCCGCTTCGATCTAAGCATCAGTGACCAGCGAACACATGTCTGGAGACGCCCTGGACAGCAGTGGGATATTAAACTGTATGTCGTCCACCATACGGCCCGCCAATCTTTCCATAGCAGAGCCCTTTTTTGTGATCCACGGCACCCTTACAGCACAGCGATACGCCAACGATGTTCTACGACCCGTTTTGTCGCCCTTCATGGTAGACTCTCCTGGACTTACATAATGCCTGTCCGCACACGGCGAGAGTTTCTACTGTTTGACTTCGTGCTTTCCAACCCTACCTTGGGAAAGAAGGACGCCAGATTTCTCCCCAATTTAGAACGTTTGGAGCATTATGAGCAGGACCCTCCAATCATCTCGGGATCTTGACGATATAGCGCGACAATTGGTCAGAATTTGGCATGATATCCTTAGCAGGATACCCAACACTCTATCAACAAAGTTAAGCCGAATAACATCTCGCATAAGGGCCAGAGGTGGATCCCACGTTATTGACTCCCTCAATTTGTGAAATTCTTTCTCTTGGATACCTAATGGTGTTTTTTTCCACTCTTAGAATGTATAAACGTACATTCATTTTTTAAAAATATGTGTGGTTTGTGTTCCCGACACAATAGCTCAATTTTTAGCAACCGTATACAACCGTTTACGAGCTCGAAAGTCGTGCCGATCACACTAATACGCAACAGATGAAACAGAAGCGACTCCAGAGATTATAAAGCCATCTGATACAATTTTCGAACATGTGTTCAAATGTTATGACAAATTATGCGGAATTATGATTTAAAAACACACGATTCTTGTGTAACATTCTATACAAACTATTACAGATTATCATACAAGTGTCGTGTGATTTCATTCATTACGTATAAAACGGTTTACAATAAACAGTCGATTAACACATTATGAAATATTTCGAAGAAAACGGTCTATTGTTTTGTATACGTAAAATGTCGTTCTTGTAAAAAACAGCTACGTCACCATTCGTACGAATTAATTAGTATTATCGACAGGGGACTAAAGTTGATTCCATTTTCCTAAATTTCATGACGACTTTTTGACACCTTTCTCAGCTAGCAGCTTCTAACTAACTTGTAAACCCATGGAATATCGTAGCAGTCATGCAACTCAGTTCGTGAGTTCCCGCCAGAAGGGTCACACCACAGTGTAAGGAACATCTCGTGAGAATGAAACTACATCTGGTGTCCCCCAAGGCTTGGTTCAAATGGCTCTGAGCACTATGGGACTCAACTGCTGTGGTCATAAGTCCCCTAGAACTCAGAACTACTTAAACCTAACTAACCTAAGGACATGACACAAAACCATGCCCGAGGCAGGATTCGAACCTGCGACCGTAGCGGTCGTGCGGTTCCAGACTGTAGCGCCTTT
The DNA here is from genome assembly GCF_021461385.2 of Schistocerca piceifrons. Lineage (NCBI taxonomy): Eukaryota > Metazoa > Arthropoda > Insecta > Orthoptera > Acrididae > Schistocerca > Schistocerca piceifrons. The sequence continues at coordinate 932,450,516 of NC_060139.1, read as the reverse complement.
AACCGCTCGGCCACTCCGGCCGGCCCCCCAAGGGACTATGGTACACACTTTACGGACCTACGTATATGTAAATGATTTAGGACAGTCCTCACAGATCATGCCGTTCTTTATGGTCTAGTGAGATCGATAGGATATCAAAAAGAAGCACAAAATTATTGAGAGAAATGGAAACCCTCCATGAACAATAAAAAGTGTGATCCATGGCCAATTTTCACTCTGCAGATTATTGTTGGGAACAACTTAGATTGAAAAGATGACATAAGAAGTTTAGTAAGCCAAATAAAGCGAATACTGTGTTTTATTGGCATAACAAATCTATAGAAGAAGCTGCTTCTTACTCTATGCATGTCCGTTTTCTTAAAAATAAATTGTTGTGCAATGTGCAATCTGTACCAGATACGTCTTCTGGAATACATCACAAAAGTTAAAAGATGAGCAACTCGTTTTGTGTAGTAGCGGACGGAACGTCACCGATGTAATAAGTAGATTCCGATGGGACTCATTAAAAGAAACGTGTTTTTCACTAAACGATATCTTTTTATGAAATTTCGGCTACATATTAAATCACATGAATGTAAAGGTTGTCGATTCAACCGAATACCCAGAGATTACAATCACGCACGACCTAAATTGAAACCTTCGAAAATATTGAGCGGAAGGCGCACGAAAGATTGCATTTTATTGTCAGAGAACTTAGAAGGGGCAACAGATCTACTACGCCTGTCTGTCCTCTTCTGGAGTAGAGCCGCGTGGTATGAGATGATTATCAGATAGGATTCGTGAAGTGCACCGAAAAAGTTCAGAGAAGAGTAACTCGTTCTGTACTATCACGAAATAGCGGAGAAAATGTCACGGATATGATAAGCGATTTGTCAATCATGAAAACAAAGGCGTTTCTTGCTGCGGCGAAGTCTTTTCAGAAAATTTCAGTCTCTATTTGCTCTTCTGAATGCCAAAATATTTTTTTGCCTCTCACTTACTTAGGGAGAAATTACCATCGCGATAAGTAAGCTCGCACGGGAAGATTAGGTGTTTATTTTTCACACGCGCTATTTGAATTATGAATCGCACAGTAATCAAGTATATGTAGGTGAAGATGTAGACTATGCAGCTCAGTTTCCTATCATCACGCAAATGTATCATTCCTTATCATCGGGGGAAACAAGAAGTTCGTTATATGGAAACTTAAGTTTCATATCAGTGCAGCTTTAAACTACCTCAAAATTATTACAGGGGAGTGAAATCGTTTCTCATTATTCTTATTGTAATAATTCAAATTTATTAGTGCACTAGCTATACCCGGCGAACTTTGTTGCACCTCTAAAAATCTTTATATGTTATAACTGACCCACCAAACGTTGTTTTGCCATATAAATTATCTCTAGTCTATAAGGATAGTGTATACGTTTAACACAATGTATACCCGGCGAACTTTGTTGCGCCTCTAAAAATCTTTATATGTTATAGCTGACCCAGCAAACGTTGTTTTGCCATATAAATTATCTCTAGTCTATAAGAATAATGTTTACGTGTAACACAATGTAAACGTGTAACACAATAGCCGTTGTTGGCGGGAGCTCGTGACACAAACAATAATAATGGCCGAAAACTGTGAAGGGAGTGAGAAAAGGCTTAGGGAGAAGTCCGGCTGTATCGGCCACTATTAGTTCTAGCGTTTCTACGATAGATCGCGCGGATTTAACAATTGCTCGGCTTGTCCATGAACATACAAACATAGCGGCAATTTCGTATCGAAACGTGTTCGCCAGCATTATGAATAAGGCCAAGCGCACATGCATCGATTTTTATCGTACGTAAAAATATTGTACGATTAAATTATTTTAGAGGAACAAAGGAGAGCATAGGAACTTCTTTATTCCATTAAAAGAACTAGAGGTACGATATATTTCCGTACGATAAAAATCGATGTGTGTGCGCTAGGCCTAAATGTCGGTCTGGCGAATGACGCATGCTACCTAGTTAAACTTCTCGGCCTAGTTACGTCGATTCAAAGAGGGATATTCGAGTCGTTGCGTTTGGTACGTTTTCTTCAATTACCTATCTATCGAATAGTGAAAGGCTATCACCGGTACACACCTGGCTGGGATAACTGATCAAGTGATAATTGATCAGTTATCGAACGGGGTTGAAAATTATTAAATTACTAAAATCGCTATTTAAAACATGGGTTGGTAGTCGAAGGGTGAAAATTTGTGGTAGTGTGTATTTTTTAATGCCACGTCGTAAAAAAAATTAAAAGTTCTGTCCAAAAAATAAGAAAAAATTTTTTGGGCTGGACCATCCTTACCACTTAGGGGTGTGGTTGGTTGGTTTTTTGGGGGAAGAGACCAAAAGCGAGGTCATCGGTCTCATCGGATTAGGGAAGGACAGGGAAGGAAGTCGGCCGTGCCCTTTCAGAGGAACCATCCCAGCATTTGCCTGGTGCGATTTAGGGAAATCACGGAAAACCTAAATCAGGATGGCCGGACGCGGGATTGAACCGTCGTCCTCCCGAATGCGAGTCCAGTGTGCAAACCACTGCGCCACCTCGCTCGGTTTAGGGGTGTGAAAAATAGATTACGACCGATTCTCAGACTACCGAATATATATGAAAAATTTCATCAGAATCGATCGAGCCGTTCCGGAGGAGTATGGCAAATAACACTGTGACACGAGAATTTTACTTATAAGGATGTTCAAATGTGTGTGAAATCTTATGGGACTTAACTGCTAAGGTCATCAGTCCATAAGCTTACACACTACTTAACCTAAATTATCCTAAGGACAAACACACACACCCATGCCCAAGGGAGGACTCGAACCTCTGCCGGGACCAGCCGCACAGTCCATGACTGCAGCGCCGCAGACCGCTCGGCTAATCCCGCACGGCTATATATAAGGATAGATCCTCTGCTACATCACATACACTCGTCATCACCTTTCATTAAAGACGTGACGTCAGCTCTTACTTTATAGCGGATATTGTAAAACTGATTGCTTCTCCAATCCGGCTAATAGCTGACTGAGCCCAGTCACGGAACGACAAATTATCTCAAGTGTCATGACTGCCGATACGGGCTACGCTGTTTCTGAATTCCTGGAACCAGTCCATAAAGAGCTGCTAGGAAGTTACGCGTCACAGTTTTCGAAGAAGTCAGCCGAAAACGTTAGCACGCACGATAATCTCACAGCTTGTGAAACTGGTCACCTCTAGCATTAGCTCCGTAAACAGCCCAGGCAGAAGCCTCCTCCTCTTCCTCCTGCTAGCTCGGTCCAGCGCACTCTTGCGACACTCCTCTCAGACACGCAAACAAGTTCGGCAAGCTAAGGAGTGGCAGGAGCGCTCATGAATGAGGCTAATTAAGTGCGTACAAGCAATCGGCGCCGAAGAAGAAATGTGTGCAATATACGGCTCTGTCTCTGGTATTCTGGGACACGCATAGATAAGAATCTGAAATACAGGGTAAGAGAAATGATATTGTACAGCTTAACGAACGGCACGAAAGCATGCAACCAGATACGTGAGCCAAATCGGATCCACGCACCAGATTAATAAACGGTAGTCTGCTATGATGGCCACCGAGAGCACATGTTAGGCGGTTTTCCACACACTTCTTGATAAATAACGGGTTGTTCCCCATCTACACTTCAATAACACTAAAATGTTACGATACGACTATATAACAGAGAAAAATTTACACAATTCACAGAGAGAGGGTGTGTTGTGTACATAGTTCCGCGTAGTCAGCACGTACACAACTTTCCCACTAGAGCGCACCCCGCTAAGCACTACAAGATGGTGCTACCTTAGAGACGGACCACATTCTGCTTCCGCCGATCCGCGTATTAATATGTAACGCAGCCAATGAGATTGCTGCTAACGTAGAACCTTTTCTCCTCGCGGATCACACTCGCACAGTGATACATGAACACACAAGGTATTATAACGAGTGGACAGACCCCTGATTAGTCAATCTGCATTAGTCTGCATTTGTCTGCACCAGTCTGTACCAGTCTGCATTAGTCTGTACCAGTCTATAGTCAAGTTTCAGCCTGCACCTAATAAGATTACCATATTCCTGTACATAGCCATGAAGATAAATGAGTAGACACTTTGTCATGTATCAGAGATATGTGAGAGTAAGATTAACGCACCAAGACCAAAGGAACTTCAGATTGTCAATTGTAAACAGCATCCAGAATCAAGTTACGTAATGTCTATGCTTTTTATTATTTTAATAAATGTGTGTGGAAATTAATCAAGTTCTGTTTAAAGTTGATCACCGTCAATCTACTACTCTAAGCGTGCAAGTGGCATTTCTATCGTCTGACCTAATGGTAGAAGATAAACACGCCACGATAAGACCACGAGACATATTTCTGACACTCGCCTACTTCGTTCGAGCGACAAGTCAAATAATCTGATGGTTTGTGTACCGAAGGTCTTACAGTACGCACACCACAGGATGCATACAACTTCGTACCCTGGAAGTACCTCATTTCATTCACTCACTCACACTGTAACTGTTTTATTTGTTTTGTTTTGCATAAAAGACTTCTATTCTTAATTTTTGTGTGCGTTTTTGTTGTAATGTGAACGTTATTTCAACTGAACAGTGCAAGTGATATGCTTACGTAAACACTATCTTACGAAAGGAGTCGCCAAATGCATTTGAAGTTGTGTAACTATATTCCAGTTAACTTTTACCAAAAATAAATAAAAAACCTAAGACTGTGTGCTAAAGAAGCTGTCATGTGAGATTCTGTATTGTGCAGGGCAGTGAACAGTGCTAAAATGCGTGACGCAATAGTACATATCTTGCAATTGTAACACGCATAACTAAGTAAAACACACAGATAACTAAGAGGGAAAAACTCCTGCAAAATGTTACGAACTGAATTTTGAAAGAGCAAATTCCCAAAATGCTTCTGTTAAAATCTCCTGCAAATTTACGTACCCAAAATGCCCAAGTACAATTCGCGGCATTGAATGTCATACAAGCGAGCATGTAACACAGACCGTGAGAGTAAGAACGTCTCACAAAGGAAATGACGTTTGAACTACACTTTAACTGAACTGATCCTGATGATAATTTGTCACGCAATGCTTGTCTGTAAATAATCTTATTGTGTCCTATCGTGATTACCTTGTGGCAGCGGAAACTCGGCTCTGCTCGAAAGTGGTGAATATTAAAATGTAGCGCAGCCGCAAACCAGCTAAAGAATCCCTTACCCATGTGCAACGAAAGGAAAACAATGCTAAGCACATCATACTTAAGCTTTATGTAAATGTGTTGCGATAAGTGCTATTCGGTGGCACGCAGATACAAAATAAAACGTTAGTAAGGGGACGGTTGAAAGAAACAAGAAACTGAAAGTACTGATTGATACAGAAGAGACTAGCATTTAAAACAAAAAATATTACAAAACTGATTTTTAACGATTACAACAATCTTTACAAAATTCATTTCCTGTGGAAATCGAAATGCCGTGTAGACCGTTCTCCTGATGCAAGTCTTTAGAGTTGACGCCACTTCGGAGACTTGCGTGTCGATGCGGATGAAATGATGATGATAAGGAAAATACAACACCCAGTCCCTGAGCGGAGATAATCTCCGACCCAGCCGGTAATCGAACCTGGGCCGTTAGATATGACATTCCGTCGCGCTGACCACTCAGCTACCAGGGGCGGACATTCATTTCCTGTAAAAGAAATATACACTGATGAGCGGAAACAATTTGACCACCTGCTTTAATAGCTTTTTTGTTCATCTTTGGAACGAAATAAATCACTGATTCTGCGCATCAGGGGTCGACAGTTGGTTGGTAGGTATTTGGAGTGAGATTTTCACTCTGCAGTGGAGTGTGCACTGATATGAAACTTTCTGGCGGATTAAAACTGTGTGCTGGACCGAGACTCGAACTCGGGACCTTTGCCTTTTGCGGGCAAGTGCTCTACCATCTAAGCTACCCAAGCCCGACTCACGCCCCGTCCTCACAGCTTTACTTCTGCCAGTACCTCGCCTCCTACCGTCCCGAGTTCGAGTCTCGGTCCGGCACACTGTTTTAATCTGCCAGGAAGTTTCAGGTTTGTGGAGGTAGATAGCAGGCTGTTGATCTCCGTACGCAGTGAAGGCGCCCGATAGCGTTACAGATGGGTTTGGTCGCCGAGACATCAACGTGAGTTCACTATAATACTACTCAAACCAACGTTGCATGATTCTGGCCCCGAGACACAATTATACTGCGAAGTATGATATCGACCTCGGGGAAGACATCAGCCATGAAGGGATGCAGGAGGTCCGCAGCTGTCAGCGTGTGTTCAATTACTACCACAGGTCCCATACAAGTGCAGGGGAATGTCTCCCATAGAATAAAAATGCTCCCACCAATCTGTGTCCATTGCGAGTTGCACACTTCGAGCCGCTGTTCACTTCGATGTGGAGATGACCGTCGACCTAGTGCAGCAAAAATTGGTTCATCCGAAGACCCGACACGTTTCCGCTGATCGACGATCGAATCCCGATGATCCTGTGCCCACTGCAATCGTAATTGACGATGTCGTTAGGTCAACATGTGAACACGTAGAAGTGGTCTGATGCGGAGCTCCGTGTTCAACAATGTACGATGGACGGTGTACCCCTAAACACTTGTGCGTGCCCCAGCACTGTGCTCTTTCGGCAGAGATGACACAGGTCACCATCTATCCTTCTTTACAGAGCAGACAAGCCTCCGAACTACACAGTCTGTGAAGAATGGTGGACGTCCAACCATTTATCGCCTAGGAGCAGTTTCACTGTCCTTCAACCTCTTTCCGTAAATGCTCACGAGAGTGGCACGTGAACATTGGGCCATCTTTGCCGTTTTCGAGATACTTATTCACAGGCTCTGGATTTCCCCGTGCAGCCCAAATCTTCACTGAGGAGATCCGCAATCCGTGTCTCTTTCGCTTACATACTTCTGTTGCGTGTCAGGTGACATCCATCGTCGCTATAGGCAGTGGTCATAGTGTTTTGGATCTCTAATGTATTTGTGTCATGTAACTCGTTAATGAAACGGTAAAGGAGTGGTGAGTGTATGACTGAGTCCCAGCCATTTGAGCAGATAATTTTGTCTCATCTCGTCTCGACCAAGGTACATAGACTAGAAAGGTAGACCATGCCAGCGAGTACGCTCTCACTGGTCAGCGACGTGTTACGTCACTTAGCAGCCAGCGCTGGAGCAGCCGCGCTAGCGCTAATGGAATTCTCACACAGTAAAACAGTTTTTCACTTCTCTTCATTCAATTTTGACTATCTCATTGATGAGGTTCTAGATGATTCCAAAGAATTAGTACTAGAAACATTTAAAAGAAAATGTAAGCTGTAGAAGCACTGAACACAACACTTTTCCGTATCCAAAGCTAGTCTGATCATCACTAATGCTTCCACCTTAAGAAAATGACTATGCTGAATACTTTACAATTTCACGTGCTACTTCAATTCAGACACGTTTCGAGAATATTACGATAGGCATGACGATACTTACCTTATGATGTTGACGCAGAAAATTTAACTCGAAGTTGCTGAAGACGACGCAGTACAGGGAAGATTCCTTTCCCCCGAAGTCCGCTTCATTGCATCCCATTTGGCCCTTGCTTTCCGATTACGGGAAATATTGATTGTACTAGTGTTGAATTTTGTTTTGAACAGTATTGCTGCTGAAAAGATGACTCTTGTGTATATTATTATTTATATATGTTTGACGATGCTGGCGCTGATTTTGTGTTTAGCATTTGACGATGCCACTGTGGCTCCAGTATATTAGGACATGTTTTTATAAAACAGATCTGAAGTTGGTCATTGCTGACCGAAACCGCTAGTCTGAGGACCTAAAAACTGTTGTGACCATAAACGTGAAATAAAGGAAATTTATTCTTTTTTTCGGGTCACTGTTCAATTCGCGACCATGTCACAGCTTGTGTTTCCATACTTGTGAATTTTTCGCTCTGACATCGCATGTAACGGCTAAAATGCGAACCCTAAGTCCTTCATTTTCTGCAACACATTGCTTTTCATTGTCACATGAAAATCGTAATACACTGGCTGCTTTCACTTTGAAAATCTTATCATATGGACCTAAACGTTCTTGTGTGTTCCAAGTATGACATCGGCAGATGAATCGTAGGTGCCAATCTTCATTTAATCAAAGCTTACGACAGCCATGGCTTCAAATGGTGTAAACATTGCTGGCATAGCCTTAATTAAATCTGTACTTCCTTTAAAATGCTCTGTTGTCACTTAAACTGCCTTGTCCACCTTTTGAGCGTTGATCGACAGGGCAAAGGATAGTTCTTTCTTATTAAGTAAGCATACGCTTTTAAAGACAAAGCTATCAAAGTAAGGGCACCTGCAACGACCTCTGAAATCCATAGTATAAAAAATTAAAAATACGCAAACTTCTATTAAAAGAGGACATTTCATAGCTACGTAAAATAGAAACTGAGTGGACCTTTAAGTCCTCAGTGTAGGAAACAGGAATAGGCCGTATGGTAGCTAATCCTAATTAAGGGCTACCAAAGTAATTGTGAAAACACTGACGCAGTTAAGAAGCATGCCTGTGTAACATATGATACCAAACAGTAGGAGAAATAAATGAGGCTGGAAGCTGCTTCAAAAAAAGAAAAGTTGTTCAAAACGGTTATGTGCTTACGCGAAGTTTGCCCATTAAAAATGCCCGACGAATCATTGATATGCTGATGATAATTGCTATTTCTTCTGAAATATTTAAAAGGGGGCACTTACGTTCAATATGTTAAATGCTACAATCCTTCAATGTGTTAAATACTACAGTCGGTATTTATATCTTAAATGGAATGATTATGGTCCTTCATATGGTTGGTGAGGGCGAATTTAGAACTGCTGAGGCCCTGATGCTCTCTGAAGCGTATACTAAAGGAACGGCCAGTTTGGCCAATGTAGACGGTGGGACACTCACTACACTGGCAGCGACAGACACCCGATTGTGCATAGCGATTGTCCTTTCTGGTTTCGTGGTGCTTCATTAGGTTCGCGACCCTACTGGGGGTATACAAGGTGGGAATAATCCCCTCATTTCTAAGCCATTTGCCGATCCTATAGGATATAACACGTACGTATGGGATCCTGCAAAATATTTTTTTTTATAATTATCATTATTAGTAGATGAGAGAGTAATCTGGTACCGACTGTTAGAAGCGACATTCGATTGCATTTGCAGCAGAAGGCCATCAACAACATTTGGCTGATAAGCATTAGCATGTTCTGTAAGTTTAACGATATCCAACACTCGCTGGTAGTTTTGTTTTGAGACAGAGAGTCTAACTGCGTGGTAAAGCATTGCACGAAGAGCGGCCTTTTTTTCTGCTATGGACGAACTGAAGAGTACAGAATAGTAGAACCAGTCGTCGTTGGTTTCCTTAGTATGTTAAAGTGAAGTTTACTGTCCTGTAACGTAATTTCCAAATCCATAAAAGAGGGTATAGTGAGGCCTTCATGGTCTACCCAGTTTATATTTCACACAGCTGTAAAATGTCCGCTTTTAGAAGTTAGAATATTATCAGTTCTTTATTCTACGACTACGACGCGTTATTGTGCGTCACCAACTTTTAATGTGCCCCTTCAGCGCTATTGCTGCTAGCTATTAACTGGTACTGGAGTTTTTGACAGTGTGGTCTCTTAAGGTTTAGATACCCTTCATTTTGTTTAGCAGTGAGATGTTTTTTTAATAGGAGTGGCTCATGTGTATATTCTTTTAACTCATGATTGTGGTACGTGATGCGTCCCCACTAAACTAAAAATTTGCTTGCCACTCACGGAAAGAGAAAAAAAGTCATTGTGTTTTATACCTAAGCTTTGGTCGTCACCTCCCAGTTAGTTTTACTACAGTTCTTACTGCCTCTGTTCAACATATTCCTTTACCACACATAATGTGCTCTTAACGCTTTTCATCCAACTTTCTTGTAATTTTTTTCCTTTTGCATGTAAATCACTAACTCAAAAATGTGAACGGCCGGGCTAGTTTGTCTCGCGTTGTTCTTCTCTTCAACAGGTGGCATGACGTTTGCTTATTTGCTTTCCCAGTTTGCTTCTTCCTTCGTGTACGATACCCCGTGATCTGCGTCTCCTGGTGGCACACCACGCCCTATACGCGTCCGTCGAAGCTTTCTGGGTCACAGCGCAAAGTGCAAGTCCTGTGTTCACTGCATATTTCTTTATCCAGACAATCGTCCACAGTACTGTCAGGTGTCGCCTTGGCATTGACTTAGGTTTTGCCACACCCCATTTTTCTTTAACCACTCGTCCATTGTATCGTCTGGTGTCGCTTTTGCACTGACTTAGGTTTTACCGTACCTAGTCCGACAGTTGTTTTCTAAAATATTGCATGCTACTTCTTTTTTGAAACATCCTGGCAGTTTAAAACTGTGTGCCAGAACGAGACTCAAACTGGGGACCTTTGCCTTTCGTGGGCAAGTCCTCTACCCAAGCACGACTCACGACCCGTCCCCACAGCTTCAATTGAGCCAGTACCTTGTCTCCTACCTTCCAAACTTCAAACAAGCTCTCCTGCAAACCTGCAGAACTAAGACTCCTGGAAGAAAGGATAGTCCGGAGACATGGCTTAGCCACAGCCTGGGAGATGTTTCCAGAAAGTAATATTCGCTCTCCAGCGGAGTGTGTGCTGATATGAAACTTCCTGGCAGATTAAAACTGTGAGCCGGACAAAGACTCGAACTTGGGACCTCTTCCTTTCGCGCGCAAGTGCTCTACCTACTGAGCTGCCCAAGCACGACTCACAAGCCGTCCTCACAGCCTCAGTTCCGCCAGTACCTCGTCTCCTAGCTTCCAAACTTTACACAAGCCCTCCTGCACAGGAGACTCACACTCCCACCGAGCGTGATGTATTCGCAGTCGCTGTCCATGCCCCCCCCCCCCCCCCCTCTCCTCAGGCTCGCTACTTTGGAATTCCCGCAGGTGGTCAGACGTAATTGTCCACCCGCAGTGAGGGTGGTCGATTCATGCCAATCAAGGCGAATCAATTGTATGAATGCTAGGTGTCTGTTCTTTCGGTAATGTCCGAAAGAACAGTCACCACGCAGGCATATATCTGGGCAGATGAATCCCGATTTCTGTTATTAAGAACCGATGGTATGGTTCGAGTGTGGCGCAGACCCCACGAAGCCATGTACCCAATTGTCAACAAGGCACTGTGCAAACTGTTGGTAGCTCCATAATGGTGTGAGCTGTGTTTACATTGAATGGAATAAGTTTCTAGTTATTTTGGCTACTTGGAGACCATCTGCAGCCGTTCTTCGGCTTCAAGTTCCCAAACAAACTTGGAATTCTTATGAAATTACAATTAAATCAATACCATTAGCTGCTGACGGGCGTTGATATACATCAACGGGGACAGTTGAAAATGTGTGTCCCGACTGGGACTCGAACCCGGGATCTCCTGCTTACATGGCAGACGCTCTATCCATCTGAGCCACCGAGTGCACAGAGGATAGTGCGACTGCAGGGACTTATCGGCGTTACGCTCCCCGTAAGACCCATATTCTCAACTTGTAGTCCACACACTACATTAGTAGTGCCCCTGCCAATATACCCATTACTCGCGGCAGACAATCCACCGAGTCCCGTAAGAGTTAAGGCAAATCGTGTGCATCCGCACTGAAGAAGGTCATCAGACGGTTAGCATTAACGATATGTAGATGGCATCTGTTCTTTCGGACATGTGAACTATAAGTTGTGAATTTGGGTCTCACGGGGAGCGTACCGGCGATAAGCCCCTGCAGTCGCACTATCCTCTGTGCACTCGGTGGCTCAGTTGGATTAAAAAAATATAAAAAATAAAAAAATAAAAAAAGATGGATAGAGCATATGCCATGTAAGTAGGAGATCCCGGGTTCGAATCCCGGTCGGCGTTTATATTTTCAACTGCCCCCGTTGATGTATATCAACGCCCGCCGGCAGTTAATGGTATTGATTTAATTGTAATTTCATTCTAGAGAGCTGCACGGTCACCAACGGCATCCGTTCTTTCTGACATGTCCGAAAGAACAGACGCCATCTTCACATGGAATTTTTATGGATGACAACGTGCCAGGTCACCAGGCCACAATTGTTCGCGACTGATTTGAAGAACATTCTGGACATGTCAGTGAATGATTTGGTCACCTAGATCGCCCGACATGAACCCCAGCTAACATTTATGTGACGTAATCGAGAGATCAGTTCAAGGACAAAATCCTGCACCAGCAACACTTTCGCAGTTATGGACGGCTCTGGAGACAGCATGGCTCAGTATTTCTGCGGAGTCCGTGGCATGTCTAGTTGCTGCACTACGCTCGAGAACACGCGGTCTGACACGTCATTAGGAGGTACCCCACGACTCTTATCACCTCAGTTTATAAAGTCAGTAAGTGAATCAAGTGGAATATCAGTGCTAATGAGCAGGGGAGAATGAGATTGAGTACTACAGTGATGGAATTATTCCTTTCAGAAATAGAAGTAAATCAGCATGCATATACTGCGTAGAATATGCATTCCTAATTCTAAAAAAAAAGGAAAGGTAATGACGCAGGTGAAGCATATGGTAAATTGAGAATTTGTTAAAGTATGCATCAAGGGGTTCACATTAATAGTAATGTAAAATTGGGATATTAGAAGGAGATGAAAATTGTCGGGGTGAATAGACAGGGTAAAATAAATGTCGTGTGACTAGGGCCTCCCGTCGGGTAGACTGTTGCGCGTCGATGGGGATGAAATAATGATGATTAGAACAAATGATGATTAGAGCCCAGCCCCTGATCGGGGAAAATCTCCGACCCAGCCGAGAATCGAACCCGGCCCCTTAGGACTGACATTCTGTCGTGCTGACCACTTCTTTTTTTAAGTTGATCTCATTTTGTTCTACATTGTTCGTTGAATTTGTTCTGGGCGGACGTCCGATGACACCCGTTCATTCAGTTTTTTTGTTACAGAGGGTAGCTAACCCTCTGACCGAACACGCTGAGCTACCGTGCCGGCACCACGCAGCTACCGGGGGCGGACAACAGACAGTTGGAGTTGGGTTGTTTGGGGAAGGAGACCAGACAGCGAGGTCATCGGTCTCATCGGATTTGGGAAGGATGGGGAAGGAAGTCGGCCGTGCCCTTTTCAAAGGAACCATCCCGGCATTTGCCTGGAGCGATATAGGGAAATCACGGAAAACCTAAGTCAGGATGGCCGGACGCGGGAGACAATAGACAGTGTGTAGGGACGAAAGAGGAAGGAAGCGCTTGGAAAACTCGCGATTAACTCAGAACAATAACAACAGCCAGGGGCTAACAATAAAAGTGGAAAATGCACACTGACAAAAACTTACCTCGGCTGAGAAATTAATCGGATCTGATGGTTTGCTATTACAACAAAGTCGTTGGCAGTGTTGTAATTTTGTACGCTTCTGTTGGGTCACCGCTAAGCAATGTTTGTTTGGACGCAGCACTAATGTGAAACAGCGTTCTTTCAGGCTTAGAAGTGAAAAAGAGAGGAAAAAAATTATTTCAGTTGCGCTTGTACAGACTGACATGTTGTGGTCTGACAATAAGTACCTATTCTTTTGAATTGAGTGTCTACTGCGGTTTACTTTTGAAACTTGTTTTCACCGTGTACTCTCTTCAGTCCCTGAGAGTCTACAGGCAGTCTTTAACGAAATGCAAGTCTGAGTTTTGCGCTGATGTCTGCTTGCTATAATGTACAACACTGATACACCGAATGTCCGCCACTGTAAGCTTGTCAAACCCAGACAGACACTCAGTCCATCCAGACTCTCACCTTGACAAACATGGCACTTCGGTGTATAAACTAGCTGCGGGGGGCTCTTATTTGAGGTAGTTCGTAGTTTCTCCGAATGGCACCAGATGTACAGCACGACAACGCCATAAGGGAGAAAGTTTCTTCCAGTCACTTCAAATAAGAGGTCATGAGGACCACAAACGATACGGACATAGGTAGCACGTAATTGTATGTAGCTGCGTTTGAGAACGTGTTTGTGTGTGTTACTGGAAGGATGGAAAAGGAAATTGAGAATGTTTAGTTTACGAACAATCTGACTTTAAGAAAGATAAAAGCATACTAGAGGCAGCTCTGGCGTTGCTTTGATAAGGTAATCAAGATTTTTTTTAATAAATCAACACACATTCGTATGATTTGTCGACGTAGATCTGGGGTAGGCAACCTTTTATATATCACACACATCTGTATCTCAGTTAGTAGTAAAATTTTGTAACTGCCCACCAGTTCCATAGTAACATGATTTATAAAGTAGGAAAGTAACTTTACGTTATAAAATTTGTACAGCATAGTTGCAGAAAATTAAAACATCTAATAATAATTAATTATCAAATACGTTAAGTCGAAATTTTATGACAACGTAGTAAAATATCGTTAACTTCCAGCCGCATGTCCCCGAGGATGAAAGGTGGAACGCCCATTAGTTTGGGGATACGGACCAGGTTGACTACCGCTCAGCTGGATAAACTTTTCGACATTGTATAATGGTGCAAGATGTTTGGAAATCTCATAGAAATAGGTGTAATCTGTAGGGAAACAATAGTAATATACAAATTGTACAAGAAACAAAGGATAACAATTACAATGCAAGACCAAGACAGAGATATAGTCCATTTCTATTGTTCAATCTATACATCGAAGAAGTAATGACGGAAATTAAAGAGAGGTTCAGGAAAGGGATTAAAATTCAGGGTGAAAGGATATCAGTGATGAGATTTGGTGGTGACATTGTTATCCTCAGTTAAAATTGGGAAGAATTAGAGGATATGTTAAACGGAACTGAGAGTAAACCAAACAAAGACGAAAGTATAGAGAAGTTGGATTAGCGATTAAGTTTGAGATCAAACTTGGGAACCACGAATTTGCCGAAGCCAAGGATTTCTTTGAAGCAAAATAATACGTAATGGACGAAGCATCGAGGACATAAACAGCAGACTAGCAGAAGCAAAGAGGGCAGTCCTGGCCAAAAGGAGTCCGCTAGTGTCTAACATCTCCCTTAATTTGAGGAAGAAATTTCTGAGAGTACTTAGCTACTTGCAACAAACTTTACATTTCATTTCAAATCCTTTGGAAACTTTTTCTCGCTGGAGTCCCCCACGAAAAAGGAGAAAAGTTTATCGCTTGCTACATTTTCGCTATTCATGAGTAGAAATTCACCATCAGGCGCGATGTTTTAATTCTACATTACATCTACAAGGATACCTGCATATCACACTCAAGTTCCTGGCAGAGGTTTCCTCGAACCACCTTCACAATAATTGTCTATTATTTCACTCTCGAAGAGCGCGCAGAAAAAGCGAACGCCCATATCTTTCTGTGAAAGTTGCGATTTCCAGACTATCGTTTCTCCCTGTATAGGTCGGCTTCAACAAAATACTTTCGCATTCGGAGGAGAATGTTGGTGAGTTTAATACTTCTCTGCTACTAATTCTAGCCGCAACATATTTTTCAGATAGTATCCACACATAACACTATTGAATGTATGCGCTAAATCATATCATTTCATGACAAAAAGTTCAGCGTATATGACGTCATAAACACTGAAATGCGTTATGCTCACCTTTTTTTTTAAAACTGAAAACGCAGACTATACTCATCAAGTGTTTAACAGTGAGAGCACTTAGCGATTTACAACAAACTTTCAACATGATTTCAAAACCTTTTATTTGTATGTGGGTGAACTGAAGCTGTCTTATACAATGGGTTTCGTTTCTTTAAACAACTGGCTATGGGATTACTGCTGTGTAACTAGGCAGCTAATACGCCTTTCATAGCCGCGATCGGATTCGCCTGAGAGTTTAGACCACCCGCCGAATCCCGCAGCGAGTAGAATAGTGACTTCATGGCCAGAAGTGCGTCTGTACAGGATGTTACAGGAAGCCATCGAAGACGTTTGGGGAAAGAGGATCACATACAGATTTTTTTTCAGAACTTTTGTTCTATAATTGCACTGTTTAATTATCCTTGGGAAGAAATAATTACAAATGACGAAAAAATTACTTATCTTTTTATATCTCTTCCAGCTGGTTGGCACTTCGTTGTCCAAGGGTTAGATCTGATTTTTAGTGATTGAAATATGTTTTTTCTGCCTTTGCTGACATTTATTTATGTGCAAAATACTTTTCACGCCACTACATAATGTGATTACACATCATAAAAACGTCAGGTAGCATATTACAAAACTGAGTGTGAGATGTTGACTTACTGAAAAACATACGTACTCAACCTGCCTGAACATGCAGCTGGCGCGCTTTGCTCATATTTATAACATAACCTATGGCGTGTGAAACTTCTCTAAATACCAAGGGCAGCCAAATGCAAAAGAGACAGATGGAAACAGCAATGAAACTGTTTATTATTTAAAACTTAATTGCCACAACAGTTAATACATTTATCCCACTGTGAGACAAGATGGCCAGAGCCTCCATGGAAAAATTATTGCAGTTGCCTACTGTAATGGTTCTTTATTTACGTGACCATTGCGGCACTCCAACCCCAGTTCTCGATACCAGTAATATCGTACTACTTTTCTGCGAAGTAACAGACATAATTTTGTGACAATATTCAAATTTGGTTTTATTAATGTATAATACTCCGATGTATCGATATATTATAGTGTATGGTTCTTGTGTGTATTCATTTCTGTGAGATTGTCATAATCTTTGACTTACTTGTAACCGTTTTGCCGCGAATGCGCACGTGGCAGTCTTTGTTTCACTTTGCAGAAGTTGTTATTTCGCTTTGTAAAAGAACAGTCAAGTCTTGTGTTTGGTTATATTGGAAATTAAATATATGAAGATTGATGCAAAACTGTTTTCTTGAGGATATGACAATTAAGAAGAAGTATATGTGAATTTACAAGAAGTTTAATAAAAATGTGGATCGTGAACACCAAGTCAAAAATTATTTCTAACATACCATTGTTCTGATCTGGGATTGTTTGATCATTAAGAATAACCTGAAAAACGCATTTGTTAGGTCTTCAAATATTGCTAAAATACAGATCTGGATCTTCTAGCAGTCAAAGTGGAATCACCCTAGAATCAACAAGATGAGCCATAACAACTTTGACGAAATCTACGTGGGAATCCATTCAAGATAAGTGCCAAAATTAATGTCTTTTTTACAGTGACTTCATTATTTCCATTCTGACAATACCATCCACTGTCAATAACTTAGTTGTTGCCCGATAAAGCGAACATATGCTGCGGGAACAGCATTATTAATCTGATTTCTAACATACTTTGCAAGTGGTGGTACTGTTAGACTACGGAACCGCGTTTGTGTCCAGGCGTGCATCTATTCGTGCAATACATCGGGAGAGATCGGGACTGTCTGGAGGATGTGTAACATCTTCCCAGCTTTCCCAATGTTTCGATTTCTAAGAAGATTATTCGTGGCTTCAGTGGTTCACGGGCGTCACGTCGGATAATGTTGTGGAAGCTACACAATATTTTAACGAGACAGCTGGTCATCGTTTACAGCAACACCAAGGCGCCACAGGGTAAGGCTATAACCTCATCGTAGACAAATCATGGAGCACAGCGACATCCAGTGCCCCCTGCCGGAGAAGCGGGCCACGGTGTTCGCTTGCACGACGCGGGAAAAGTGCAGCCTCAAATTGGGGCACAGCGCGCGCGGGCAATTGACGCCTAGTTTGAGTGTACGGACTGCGATTCCCCGTCTGTGTTGACTCGGATTCGTTTGTCTACGACCGATGACGCCTCATTACAGTCAATGCTGGTTCCCATGCCTTGCTAAGTTTGAATTCCGTTTCTCTATTAATCAGGTTCTTACCTGTACGTACTTCGATTGCTTCTTTAATGGAAATGAAATGAGGGTTTGGCGTCATTGGCCGGGAGGCCCCTTGCGGGGCAGGTCCGGCCGCCTTGGTGCAGGTCTCATTACATTCGACGCCACATTGGGCGACCTGCGAGCCGGATGGGGATGAAATGATGATGAAGGCGACACAGCACCCAGTCCCTGAGCGGAGAAAATCTCCGAACCAGCCGGGAATCGAACCCGGGTCCGTAGGACGGCAATCCGTCACGC
Source organism: Schistocerca piceifrons (assembly GCF_021461385.2). NCBI lineage: Eukaryota > Metazoa > Arthropoda > Insecta > Orthoptera > Acrididae > Schistocerca > Schistocerca piceifrons. The sequence goes on along the minus strand of NC_060139.1, from coordinate 932,432,391 downwards.
TGACCACTCAGCTATCGGGGCCGACGCTTCTTTAATGATGGTACTCCAGTACGTGGAAGCGGACGAAAGTATGCCTGTCCGTAGGTCATGCTATGTTCCGTGTCAAAACGCCGTTCAGCCTCAACTGATTTTTCTGGTTGAACCAATCTGGTGAGGCGTCTATGTTCAACACATCTATACTTCACAGTGCGACACGTCTGGCCAGCCGGCCGCGGTGGTCTCGCGGTTCTAGGCGCGCAGTCTGGAACCGTGCGACTGCTACGGTCGCAGGTTCGAATCCTGCCTCGGGCATGGATGTATGTGATGTCCTTAGGTTAGTTAGGTTTAAGTAGTTCCAAGTTCTAGGGGACTGATGACCACAGCTGTTAAGTCCCATAGTGCTCAGAGCCATTTGAACCATTTTTGAACCACGTCTGGCCAATGCATGATTTCCCACAGTGGCACGGGATTTTATATATCTCTGGTCTCCTTAGACCTGGGTTGTCTTTAATAGAACCGAGTGTCATTTATACTCGCTCTGGAGGGTGGAAGAACATTTTATTTGAACAGCCGGTCAATCTTAAAGGAAACGCCAGCAACAGAGGGTAGAAAAACAATCCTCGTTAAGTTCTCCGTTTCTTCTGGTTGTTCTTGAGCTTTACTGACTGCAGGTTGAAATGCATTACTGATTTGTTTATCAGAGTACCCGTTTTGTACAAACACAGAGCGAAGATGCTTCTGCTGATAAGCTCCCTGTGACTGAGATAAATCTAGCCCTATGAACGAGACACTGTAATACGCCACTGCGTTGAACAGCAACGCTCCCTGTGTTTCTGGGACACCTTAGCTCCCTCTATGCGAGCATTTGCTTCACCACGGAAGTGGAGAAAAATGGAAGAATGAGGACCTCCCGTTCTTAGATGCATTCGTCCGCAGAAAAGAAGACGGTTCCTTAGGTCACAATGTGTTTTGTAAACCAACTCACACTGACCTATATCTACGAGTTACGAGCTGCTCTCACCCATCTCAACGCACTTACGTATTACGGACTCTCGTTCATAGGGCCAGAATTATCTCAGATGCAGGGAGCTTATCAGCAGAGCTTAACTGTCTTCGGTCCGTGTTTGTTCAAAACGCGTACTGTGATAACAGGTCCGTAATGCATTTCAAACTGCACGCACAAAAGCTCAACAACAGCTAGAAGAAACGGAGCTCCATGAAGATGGTTTTTATACCCTATGTTGGTCGCGTGTCCTTTAAGATTAGCAAGCTGCTCAAGAACATCAAATAAAATGCATCTTCCGGCCTTTAGCGCGATTGCAAACGATGCTAGGTTGCGTTGAAGACAAGATGGATCTAAGGAGACCAGGGACATACATAATCCCGTGCCAGTGTGGGAAATCACAAACGTAGGTGGAAGCATAAGCGGCCAAGACACTACTAGCTAGGGCATAACCACCTATGGCAAGCTAACATACACCAACAAGCGACAAACGTCGGCAAGCCCCTGCATATCAGAAACGTTGACTGGATATGCCAGCTGCTATTAATGCCGATCAACAGGCTACAACAGTGAAACCGACGAGCTCGCCCACCGACGCACAAACAAATCGCCAACATCACCCTACACTGTGCGTCTGATATATGACCTATCGGACACAAAACGATGATGAACCTGTTACAAGTTTGCTGACGCTGACCAAGCGATCAACACCGGCACCCAGTGGCAGCCGCCGAGTAACAGCACCGCACAAGGTATCGACATGCATGATACCCACTACTAACAAAGCCTACCCTTGCATGACATGTTGCAGGCAGCAAGACATTCGCTACTGCTCTTACTACGCGACCTAATTGTCGCAGAGGTTTTTTCCCCTTGGCCCTTGCCTTGGCACTTTTTTCCCCTGTCCTTCAAACCGCTGCCCTTCGTTCGACTTTGAACCCAATCTATCTCTAGATGGGCGTATTAATGGTTAACCTTAACCAGACGTACGCAAACATCGCAAACATCGCAGTACCCACATGCTGCGACACCTCACTTTAGTGAAAAACAACCCTTATGCAGAGATGGCAGTAGACATTTTGAGTTGGCCATCATGCCGGTGTGGGCGTGGAGTGGATCCATCTCTCGAAAAAAATAAAAAAGGAAATCACACAATTGGCCAGACGTGTCACACTGTTAAGGATGTTGTTGTTGTGGTCTTCAGTAGCTCTCCATGCTACTCTATCCTGCGCAAGCTTCTTCATCTCCCAGTACCTACTGCAGCCTACATCCTTCTGAATCTGCTTAGTGTATTCATCTCTTGGTCTCCCTCTACGATTTTTACTCTCCACGCTGCCCACCAATACTAAATTGGTGATCCCTCGATGTCTCAGAACATGTCCTACAAACCTGTCCCTTCTTCTAGTCAAGTTGTGCCACAAGCTCCTCTTCTCCCCAATTCTATTCAATACCTCCTCATTAGTTATGTGATCTACCCATCTAATCTTCAGCATTCTTCTGTAGCACCACATTACGAAAGTTCTATTCTCTTCTTGTCTCAACTCTTTATCGTCCATGTTTCACTTCCACACATGGCTACACTCCATACAAATACTTTCAGAAACGACTTCCTGACATTTAAATCTATACTCGATGTTAACAAATTTTTCTTCTTCAGAAACGCTTTCCTTGCCATTGCCAGTCTACATTTTATATCCTCTCTACTTCGACCATCATCAGTTATTTTGCTCCCCAAATTGCAAAACTCCTTTACTACTTTAAGTGTCTCATTTCATAATCTAATTCCCTCAGCATCACCCGACGTAATTCGACTACATTCCATTATCTTCGTTTTGCTTTTGTTGATGTTCATCTTATATCCTCCTTTCAAGACACTGTCCATTCCGTTCAGCTGCTCTTCCAAGTCCTTTGCTGTCTCTGACAGAATTACAATGTCATCGGCGAACCTCAATGTTTTTATTTCTTCTCCATGGATTTTAATACCTACTCCGAACTTTTCTTTTGTTTCCTTTATTTCTTGCTCAATATACAGATTGAATAACATCGGGGATAGGCTACAACTCTGTCTCACTCCCTTCCCAACCACTGCTTTTCATACCCCTCGACTCTTATAACTGTCATCTGCTTTCTGTACAAATTGTAAATAACCTTTCGCTCCTTGTATTTTTCCCCTGCCACCTTCAGAATTTGAAAGAAAGTATTCCAGTTAACATTGTCAAAAGCTTTCTCTAAGTCTACAAATGCTAGAAACGTAGGCTTTCCTTTCCTTAATCTTTCTTCTAAGATACGTCATAGGATCAGTATTGTCTCACGTGTTCCAGGATTTCTACGGAATCCAAACTGATATTCCCCGAGGTCGGCTTCTATCAGTTTTTCCACGCGTCTGTAAAGAATTCGCGTTAGTATTTTGCAGCTGTGACTTATTAAACAGATAGTTCGGTAATTTTCACATCTATCAACACCTGCTTTCTTTGGGATTGGAATTATTATATTCTTCTTGAAGTCTGAGGGTATTTCGCCTGTCTCATACATTTTGCTCACCAGATGGTAGAGTTTTGTCAGGACTGGCTCTACCAAGGCTGTCAGTAGTTCTAATGGAATGTTGTCTACTCCGGAGGCCTTTTTTCGACTCAGGTCTTTCAGTGCTCTGTCAAACTCTTCACGCAGTATCATATCTCCCATTTCATCTTCATCTACATCCTCTTCCATTTCCATAATATTGTCCTCAAGTACATCGCCCTTGTATAGACCCTCTATATACTCCTTCCACCTTTCTACTTTCCCTTCTTTGCTTATAACTGGGTTTCCATCTGAGCTCTTGATATTCATGCAAGTGGTTCTCTTTTCTCCAAAGGTCTGTTTAATTTTCCTGTAGACAGTATCTATCTTACCCCTAGTGAGATAAGCCTCTACATCCTTACATTTGTCCTCTAGCCATCCCTGCTTAACCATTTTGCGCTTCCTGTCGATCTTATTTTTGAGACGTTTGTATTCCTTTTTGCCTGCTTCATTTACTGCATTTTTATATTTTCTCCTTTCATCAATCAAATTCAATATTTCTTCTGTTACCCAAGGGTTTCTACTAGCCCTCGTCTCTATTTGATGCTCTGCTGCCTTCACTATTTCATCCCTCAAAGCTACCCATTCTTCTTCTACTGTATTTCTTTCCCCCATTCCTGTCAATTGTTCCCATATGCTCTCCCTGAAACTCTGTACAACCTCTGGTTCTGTCAGTTTATCCAGGTCCCATCTCCTTAAATTCTCAGCTTTTTGCAGTTTCTTCAGTTTTAATCTACAGTTCATAACCAATAGATTGTGGTCAGAGTCCACATCTGTCCCTGGAAATGTCTTACAATTTGAAACCTGGTTCCTAAATCTCTGTCTTACCATTATATAATCTATCTGATACCTTTTAGTATCTCCAGAGTTCTTCCATGTATACAACCTTCTTTCATGATTCTTGAACCAAGTGTTAGCTATGATTAAGTTATGCTCTTCGCAAAAATCTACCAGGCGGCTTCCTCTTTTATTTCTTAGCCCCAATCCATGTTCACGTACTATGTTTCCTTCTCTCCCTTTTCCTACTCTCGAATTCCAGTCACCCATGACTATTAAATTTTCGTTTCCATTCACTATCTGAACAATTTCTCTTATCTCATCATACATTTCATCAATCTCTTCGTCATCTGCAGAGCTAGTTGGCATATAAACTTGTACTACTGTAGCAGGCGTGGGCTTCGTGTCTATCTTGGCCACAATAACGCGTTCACTATGCTGTTTGTAGTAGCTTACCCGTACTCCTATTTCAGTATTCATTATTAAACCTGCTCCTGCGTTACCCCTATTTGATTTTGTATTCATAACCCTGTATTCACCTGACCAAAAGTCTTGTTCCTCCTGCCACCGAACTTCACTAATTATGTTAAGGACGGATGCTTTGAAAATAGACGTCACATGGGACTGGGGAAAGGTAGAAAAGGTTGCTGTGGCTGAACAGTGTCGCGACAGGGGACACAGCATGAATTATGGAGAGACAAAGATCCTTTCGTTCGCTTCCACGTACTGGGTTGGCTCTGAGCACTGTGAGACTTAACATCTGAGGTCATCAGTCCCCTAGAACTTAGGACTACTTAAACCTAACTAACCTAAGGACATGACACACATCCATGCCCGAGGCAGGATTCGAACCTGCGACCGTAGGGGTCGCGCGGTTCCAGACTGAAGCGCCTAGAACCGCTCGGCCACACCGGCCGGCCCACGTACTGGGACTCTATCATTAAAGAAGCTGTCGAAAGACGTATAAGTAACGACCTGATTAAAAGAGACACAGGACTTTAACTCTGCAAGGCGTGGGATCCAGCACTGGCTGTACTAAGGCATCATCGGCCGCACACGAACGCATCCGAGTCTACAAAGACGGGGAATCGCAGTCCGCACACTTAAACTGGCCGTCAGCGCTCTGCCCGCACGCGCTATGGGCCGCGATTTACGGTCGCGCATTTTCCGCGTCGTGCTTGCGGAGACGGTGGTCCGTTTCTCCGGCAGGAAGTCCATGATTAGTCTTCGATGACGTTACAGCCCCACCCCTTGGTGCCTGCGCTTTTCTAGTGAGTCAGCGTATATATTGCCGAGTCACTGCAGCAACATCTCTGTAAGATCCTGAAGATGACGAGCATCTGTGTAGTTGAAATATTATGCAGCTTCCACAACAGCAGCTTGGAGTTCCCGTACATTTGTAGGAGAAGACGTATGACATCTTAACATTTACTCGAGGGACGAACGGCATGGACGTCAGTGACATGTCCCAAATATTTGATTTCAGTACTGAAAAATGACCATTTATCTAAATTACACTTGAGTCTTGCATCAAATAAAACATGAAAAAGAGACTCAAAGGTCCTGAGATTTTGTTCCTGTGTTTGTCTGGAGACAACTACGTCATTCAAATAATTTTAACAGGACGGAACTTCTGATGTCACATGTTCAAGAAAGCGTTGAAATGACGCAGGAGCATAAGCAGTTCGGAAGGGAAGGCGCAGGTATGGATACAAGCCTATGTTCGTGTTACTTCCAAAAATTTCGTTGTCCCCTTATCCAGGGAAAATTGAAAACAATCAATGGCTAAATCTGTTCTTGGAAAGAATCGTCCACCTGCTGAATGATTCACAAGCTCATCAGTACGCAGAAGCGTGAAAGATTCGCAAGGACATTTGCCCGCTCACTGACTTGCAGAAAACGGGTTTTAAAACTCCGATCTGTTCTAATTTGTGGAGTTCAGAAGCAACTTCATCACGAACTGCGTCGGGAACCGGACGAGAGCGGAGAAACATAGGTGTTTCGTTGTCCTTGAGCATAAAATGCACGTGAAAATTCTTCGCATATCCCACTGTGTCATCGAACAAATGTCGAATTTTTCCGCACAACTGACGAATACTGGCATAGGAAAGTTGCATATTAGTAGCAAGCACATTGTCCTTAATATCTATACTCAATAACTGCGCATACCACTGATGTAGTCGTTTTCCATACTTAGCTTGCAAATCATTGTGACCGAAGCACCACTATTTAAGAGAGAAGGTATAGATTGACTGCAAATCTACTGAAAGATGAGCAGTTTCCTGTTTGTGTTGTGTGACTATCTGTTCTGATGTGCTGAAGACTGTCTTTGAATTATGATTGACGAAGCGTTTCACTGTACGTCTCTTAGAGAAGAGCTACATTATGTGATCAAAAGTATCCGGACAACCCAAAACGCTACGGTCGCAGGTTCGCATCCTGCCTCGGGTATGGATGTGTGTGATGTCCTTAGCTTAGTTAGGTTTCAGTAGTTCTAAGTTCTAGGGGACTGATGACCACAGTAGTTAAGTCCCATAGTGCTCAGAGCCACACCCCAAAAACATAGGTTTTTTAAGTTTTTCACATTAGGTGCATTGTGCTGCCACTTACTGCCAGGTACTTCATATCAGCGACCTCAGCAGTCATTAGCCATCGTGAAAGAGCTGAATGGCGCGCTCCGTGGAACTCACGGACTTCGAACGTGGTCAGGTGATGCTGTGTCACTTCTGTCATACGTCTGTACGCGAGATTTCCACACTCTTAAATATCCCTACGTCCACTGTTTCCGATGTGATAGTGAAGTTGAAACGTGAAGGGACACGTACAGGACAAAATCGTACAGTCCGACCTCGTCTGTTCACTGACAGGGACAGCTGACACCTGAAGAGGGTCGCAATGTGTAATACGCAGACATCTACCCAGACCATCACACAGGAATTCCAAACTGCATCAGGATCCACTGCAAGTACTACGACAGTTAGGCGGGAGGTAAGAAAACTTGGATTTCATTGTCGAGCGGCTGCTCATAAGCCACACAACACAGCGCTAAATGCCAAACGACGCCTCGCTTGGTGTAAGGAACGTAAACATTGGGCGATTGAATAGTGGAAAAACGTTGTGTGGAGTGACGAATAATGGTACACAATGTGGCGATCCGATGGCAGGGTGTGAGTATGGCGAATGCCCGGTGAACGTTGTCCGCCGGCGTGTGTAGTGCCAACAATAAAATTCGGAGGCGGTGGTGTTACGGTGTGGTCGTGTTTTTCATGGAGGGGGGTTGCACCACTTATTGTTTTGCGTGGCATTATCACAGCACAGACTGACATTGATGTTTTAAGCACCTTCTTGCTTCCCACTGTCGAAGAGAAATTCGTGGATGGCGATTGCATCTTTAAACACGATCGAGTGCCTGTTATAATGCACGGCCTGTGGCGGTGTGGTTACACAATAACATCCCTGTAGTGGACTGGCCTGCACAGAGTTCTAACCTGAATACAATAGAAAAGCTTTGGGATGTTTTGGAACGCTGACCTCGTGCCAGGCCTCACCGACCGACATCGATACCTCTCCTCAGAGCACCACTCCATGGAGAATGGGATGCCAATCCCCAGGAAACGTTCCAGTACCTGTTTGAACGTATGCCTGCGAGAGTGGAAGCTGCCATCAAGGCTAATGGTGGGTCAACACGATGCTGAATTCCAGAATTACCGGTGGAGGTCGCCACGACCTTGTAAGTCATTTTCAGCCAGGTGTCCTGATACTCTTGATCACATAGCGTAGTTAGAATGAAGCAATTTTTGCGATGAGCGTCACGTTGTGCGATTCCATCGCCTACGTCCATGGTTCCTGTGTTAATTTCCAGAAGGAATGCTTAGAGGTTCAGAATGAGACACGTGTAGAACTGAATTGTTTGCGTTTAATTTGCATGCGTACCTGCTGTGTGTGTCCTGATTTATGGCCGTGTCGGCATCCCGCGTGGCTGAGAAAGCAGCTTATGCAGTCATGCGTTACATAACATTTCACACAGTCTTCGGAAGGTGTGAATGAGCCGAGGAAGCAGCTATCGGCTTCGCACTCTGCTTATGTTGCCTACCGCAGCAGCAGTCGCATGCCCTGCGAAACCGGGGTCGCTTCGAGGCTATGTGTGGTCAGCGTCGCAACAACAGGCACACTGAAGTCCAGTTCAGTGAGGTCGGAACTTCCTGAGCATCGATTACTTTAAGGGTCTAGACCGGGGCCCACGAGAAAGACATGCCGTGGGGGCTTACGTCGCAGCACGTGACACTACAGGTGTTGCTGGTGCTAGCAGTGTCTGCGTTGGGGAGCGAGTAACTATTTCAGACGAGTTTAGTAATTCTTAACAGCTCGTTTAAAACCATGTGAGCTCTCGATAGCACACATCGGAGTTAAGATCTTTAGTGGGTAACTTTTCAATTACGTATCGATTTCCCGAGGGCCCTGGACGGAGCCGCGCCTTCGCGAATTGTGGCTGTCAAGCAAACGAGTGACGTCACAAGTTCGTCGCAGGGCTCGTTTATCTCGTTGGTCCCGGGGTAGGCCAAGGTGACACACTATTCTGAAACCGATATTCATGATTTTTTTCAATGCAACAGCAAACAAATTGCAAAAACGACTTCAGACCTTCATTGGACATCCTTAAGACTGAATTATGTTTTTCGTAAGAAAAAAACTTGCACCCTGAGGACACTAATCGACATCGACGAAAAGCTTTCGCCGAGTGCGAGTGCGGTTGGTGGGAGCTCTGAAAGTCACAATTTGCAACCTTCGAAATTGATGATATTGTCTAATGTAGTACGTAGTGGTGTTAAAGAAGTGTTTTTTAAGGAAACGTTGGCACTATGAAATAAAAGTCAATTTTTTCGAATATACACACATCAAAAAAAGTTTTGAATCATCTCGGTTCCGAGAGTTCCGGAACCTGTACAGAAAATTGGAATAGAGGTCAACATAAACATCATTTCTGCCCTTTTTATTGCTCATGAAAACCACACATTGCATGTAGTATCACCATACAGGGAGACGTTCAGAGGTGGGGTCCAGACAGCTGTACACACCGGCATCTCTAATACCCAGTAGCACGTCCTGTTGCATTGATGCATGCCTGTATTCGTCGTGGCATACTATCCACAAGTTCATCGAGGCACCGTTGGTCCACATTGTCTCACTCCTTAACAGCGATTCGGCGTAGATCCGTCAGTGGTTGATAGGTGACGTCGTCCATAAACAGCCGTTTTCAATCTATGTTGGATGGGGTTACTGTCTGGAGAACATGCTGGCCACTATAATCGTGCGATGTCTTTATCCTGAAGGGAGTCATTCACAAGGTGTGCACGATGGGGACGCGAATTGTCATCCATGAATACGAATGCCTCGCCAATATGTTGCCGATGTGGTTGCACTATCGGACGGAGGATGGCATTCACGTATCGTACAGCCGTTACAGCGCCTTCCATGACCACCAGCGGCGTACGTCGGCCCCACATAATGCCACCCCAAAACAACAGGGAACCTCCACCTTGCTGCACTCGCTGGACAGTGTGTCTAAGGCGTTCAGCCTGATGGGATTGCCTCCAAACACATCTCCGACAATTGTCTGGTTGAAGTCATATGCGACACTCATCGGTGAAGAGAACGTGATGCCAGTTCTGAGCGGTCCATTTGGCATGATCTTGGGCCCATCTGTATTGCGCTGCATGGTGTCGTGGTTGCAAAGATGGACCTCGCCATGGACGTCGGGAGTGAAGTTGCGCATCATGCAACCTGCCGCGCACTGTTAGAGTCGTAATACGACGTCCTGTGGCTGGTTTTATAAAGAGTGCTCAGCTAAATCAGATTCCTCGGGGTAGCGAAGGCGATAAAACGTCTCATGTTTCCTCATTCGTTGTTCCACAGCACAGTGCGTACTGCATCTTTAACTGGTCTCAGTAATTCACAGATTTTCTTCGGAGGCCTGAAGATCGATTCTTGTGTCCTTTCAGCAGGCGGCTTAACTCACCTGACACTAAGCTACAGAGCGGCAAGAAAGCAAGTGTCGTTTCCTGCTCCTCGTCGGTGATCTTGTGATGAGTTTTGGATGAAATCACTTCATGATGAATTCATCCAAGACTCACCACATGGCCACCGACGAGGAGCAAGGAAAGAGACTTGCTGTGTTGCCTTCCTGTGGCTCCGCGTCAGGCGAGATAAGCCGCCTGCTGAATCGACACAAAATCGAATTGATCTTCAGGCCTCCGACGAAAATCCGTCAATTACTGAGATCATTTAAAGGCACAGCAGGTCTCAGAACACCTAGGGAGTGCGACCAGTCTTAAGCCGGAATACAGTGCGCACTGTGGAACAACACAGGAAGGAGCATGAGAGCTTTTATCGCCTACGCTATCCCGAGAAGTCTGAATTAGCTAAGCATGCTTTATAAAACGGACACCGGATAAAATTTATCAAAACATACGTCGTAGCTCGCACAAACGTCTTCTGGGATTGTGTAATTAAAGAAGCCATTGAAATAAAAACCACTACTAACAGTGTAAATAGAGACGGTGGCCTGCAGCTCACCGCGACGTGGGGTCCAGCAATGGCGCGGCTGAAGCGGGCGCATCGAACGCCCAGTCAACATACGCATGTATATGGATATGACGCAGGCACCAGTGACGTCACAGCCGGCAACTGGTTGTCGTCAAAATAAAAGATTAGATCAGATTAGCACTTGTTCCATAGATCATGAATACGAGACTTCGTATTGATGTGGAACGTGTCAGGTTAATAAAAGGTGTCTACCCAAGATCTTACATTACACAAAATATTACATGGCAATTAATAGTTTTAATTTCTTTTTGGTGGAGGGTGGGGAAATTACCCACTTGCTATATCCAAAAATTCATCTAATGAGTAGAAGGGGTTGCCATTCAGAAATTCTTTTAATTTCCTTTTAAATGCTATATGGCTATCTGTCAGACTTTTGATGCTATTAGGTAAGTGACCAAAGACTTTTGTGACAGCATAATTTACCCTCTTCTGAGCCAAAGTTAGATTTAACCTTGAGCAGTGAGGATTATCCGCCGGCCGAACTGGCCGTGCGGTTCTAGGTGCTGCAGTCTGGAACCGCGAGACCGCTACGGTTGCAGGTTCGAATCCTGCCTCGGGCATGGATGTGTGTGATGTCCTTAGGCTAGTTAGGTTTAACTAGTTCTAAGTTCTAGGGGACTAATGACCTCAGAAGTTGAGTCCCATAGTGCTCAGAGCCATTTTGAGGATTATCCTTTCTCCTAGTGTTGTAGCCATGTACACTGCTATTACTTTTGAATTCGTTTCGATTGTCAATAACAAATTTCATAAGTGAATATATATATATATATATATATATATATATATATATTCACTTATGAATATATATATACTTATGAATATATATATATATATATATTCACTTATGAATATATATATACTTATGAATATATATATATATATATATATATATATATATATATATATATACTGTAAGGCTACAAGATCCCGATGTTGGATGAGCTCCAGCAATTATTCTGATTACACGCTTTTGTGCAATGAACACTCTCTTACTCAATGATGAGTTACCCCAGAATATGATGCCACACGAAAGCAGAGAATGAAAATAGGCACGGTAAGCTAATTTATTGAGATGTATATCGCAAAAATTTGCAATGACCCTAACAGCATAAGTAGCTGAACTCAAACGTTTCAGCAGATCTTCAGTGTGTTTTTTCCAGTTCAACCCCTCATCAATGCATACAACCAGATATTTTGAATATTCTACCATAGCTACCGATTTCTGATCGAAGTCTATATTTATTAATGGTGTCATTCCATTTACGGTGTGGAACTGTATGTACTGTGTTTTGTCAAAGTTTAACGAGAGCCCATTTGCAGAGAACCTCCTAATGATTTTCTGAAAAACGTCGTTTTCTTGTCTGTTGGGTGTGATAGCTTTACTTGTAGCATCGGCAAAAAGTACCAGCTTTGCATCTTCGTTAATATAGAATGGCAAGTCATTAATATATATTAAGAACAGCAGAGGACCCAAGACCGAACCTTGCGGCACCCCATTCTGGATTGTTCCCCAGTTTGAGAAATCACCAGTTTTTTGCATTTTATGTGAACTGCTTCTTTCAATTTTCTGAACTCTTTCAGTTAGGTGTGATTTAAACTATTTGAGCGCTGTCCCATTCATACCACAGTACTTGAGCTTATCTAGAAGTATCCCATGATATACGCAATCAAAAGCCTTTGAGAGATCACAAAAAATCCCAACGGGTGACTTCTGGTTACTCAGAGCATTTAATATTTCATTAGTGAAAGTATATATAGCATTTTTCTTTGAAAAACCTCTCTGGAAACCGAACTGATAGTTTGTTATAACTTTATTTTTACAAAGGTGTGAAGCTACTGTACAATACATTACTTTTTCAATAATACAACAACTTAGTTATACGGCTGTTGGAGGATTTCATTGATATTGACACTGTATATAAGGGACGCATCAGCAGCACACTGGCAGTCATACCACTTGTCAGTGTCCGAGGGGTACTTGGCCGATAACTCGACTAATTTTAATTACTTCACGAGGTTGGAAACCCGAGAACTTTATATTCAGTGATACGGCCGCGAGACTCTGCATTCTTACATTCTCACACTTATTTGCTCGTAGTATCTTTCAGCTTTGTAGGTACCATATTTTTCCTAAAATCTGATGGTAATATTTCCAGTCTCAAAGGTATTGCAAATCAACTTGAAAAATGGTTTTGTTTGGACTTCCTCCAATGAGTTTAGAAATTCCGAAGAAATGTTGTCTGTGCCTTCCGCCTTATTTGATCGGAATGTTACAAGCTGTGGCGTGCACGAACAAAAAAAAAATTACATATTACAACAGACGTTAGATCAGGAGAATTACGAGCATGCTGATAGTTCATGCTTGTTTTCAAAGTATCATTGCCTTTTTTTACTACGAACTGCGTTACGACTTATCATATTCTTGTTATGGAAAAGGAGATCGTTCGAGAACACGCTTTATGGTCAGGATGTACAGTTCGGCCTTGACACGTGTACCAAATGATCGTGGGACGCTTGGCTAGTGTCGAATTAATGTCGGCACAGGTGGGCGAGGTGCATGTGTGTGCGTCGTTGGCTGGTAGGGGGGATGGTGGCCAGCGGTGGAGGGGAGGGGGGTTCAGGAGTAGGGGGAGTGGATTACTAGCAAGAAACCCAGACAAGGCCGGCTGCTCTGTAGTTACGCCCGAAATGTCGTACCTTCTGAGATAGCCCATGAGAGTTACTTGAGACCAAGACACAGAACTACAGCAGTTGGGTCTTTCTTAAGGCTGTAAGGGCAAAGTGTAAAGTCGATAAAACGTTGATCACATAGTCGCAAAGAGAACAACCTAAGTCATCAAACATCTATATCTATACTCCACAAGCCACATTATGGAGAGTGGCGAAGGGAACTTTGTATAGCCGGCCGTAGTGGACGCGCGGTTCTAGGCGCTACAGTCTGGAACCGAGCGACCGTTACGGTCGCAGGTTCGAATCCTGCCTCGGGCATGGATGTGTGTGATGTTCTTAGGTTAGTTAGGTTTAATTAGTTCTAAGTTCTAGGCGACTGATGACCCCAGAAGTTAAGTCGCATAGTGCTCAGAGCGATTTGAACCATTTTGAACTTTTTATATCGCTGTCACTTCTTCCCTTTCTTTTTCTTGTAGCCAACGGTGCGCGGGCAGAACGATCGTTTATAAGTCTCCGAGTGGGTTTCACTCTACCTTGATGGTCTTTTCGCGACATATTCGATGAGGAAGCAATGTATTCAGCATTGAATTATCACTCTTCGGCTTAGTGTTCGTTGATTTGAAGTTTACTAGCAGATTCAAAAATGGTTCAAATAGCTTTAAGTACTATGGGACTTAATATCCGAGGTCATCAGTCCCCTAGACTTAGAACTACTTAAATCCAGTGAACCTAAGGATATCACACACATCCATGCCCGAGGTAGGATTCGAACCTGCGGCCGTAGCGGTCGCGCGGTTCCGGACTGAAACGCCTAGAACCGCTCGGCTACAGCGGCCGGCTACTGGAAAGTGTCCTCCGGGCTGAGAGCCACCTCTCCCCAGTTTCCTTTGTTCCAGGGACCCTAACCCCGGGAGGCATGCAGCCGAATTTCTGTGAAGTTCGACAGGCAGCGGAAGAAATATTGGCGGCAGTAATGCTCTGAGGTCGGGTTCAGCGCCGTGGTTGCATTACTCAGTCGGTAGAGCACTTGTCCGTGAAAGGCAACGGTCCCACGTTCGAGTCTCCGTCCACCACACAGTTTTAATCTCCCAGGAGGTTTGAGTTAATATTTTGGAGCTGACTCTTCTAGGAACGCGAGCTGTGGGAATTTTAACGGTAAACCATACCATGATCTACAACGCCTCTTTAGCCCTTTCGCTGCTAGGGACGTGCTCTCAGCATTCTATGCTGATGGCGGCTTTTGTTATGGCTCTTCTGCTCGCCCAATGTTGCTGTCTGTGCTGAGAGACGGCGTCCCGGCCGACGTGAAATAAGAATCATCCGATTTTTCGCAAATTATTAGGTGACATTAAGAGTGGAAGACCTACAACGAATAGCTCAAATTAAAAAGCGTGTAAGTTAAGGTTGTAGTTCAATCTACACATCTGATATGTAAGACTGCATCGAAGAAGCAATGACGAAAATAAAATAATGGTTTAGGAGTGGAATTAAAATTCAAGGTGGAAGGATATCAATGATACGATTCGCTGATGACACTGCTATTCTCAATGGAAGTGAATTACAGGATATGTTGAATGGAATGAACAGTCTAATGAGTATAGAATATGATAGTAAAGCGAAGAAAAACGAAAACAATGAAATGGAGCAGAAATGAGAACAGCGAGTAACTTAATATCAGAATTGCTGGTCACGAAGTAGAGGAAGCTGATGATTTCTGCTACCTAGGCAGCAAAATAACCTATAATGGACGGAGCAAAGACGACATCAAAATCAGGCTACTACTGACACGAAAGGCATTCCTGACCAAGAGAAGTTTACTAATATCAAACAAAGGCCTTAAAGTGAGGAAGAAATTTCTGAGAATGTACATTTGAAGGACAGCACTGTATGCTGGTGTAACATGAATTGTTGAACAAAAGAGATTCGAAGCATCTGAGATGTGGTGCTTCAATGGAATGTTTATAATTAGGTGGACTGAAAAGGAACGAGGAGGTTCTGCGCAGAATCGTGGAGGAACGGAATATATGGAAAATGACTTTTCTGGAGACTAGAAATTTACTCTGTAGGAATCAGCATGGGTTTCGAAAAAGACGATCGTGTGAAACCCAGCTCACGCTATTCGTCCACGAGACTGAGAGGGCCATAGACACAGGTTCCCAGGCAGATGCCGTGTTTCTTCACTTCCGCAAGGCGTTCGATACAGTTCTCACAGTCGTTTAATGAACAAAGTAAGAGCATATGGACTATCAGACCAATTGTGTGATTTTATTGAAGAGTTCCTAGATAACAGAACGCAGCATGTCATTCTCAATGGAGAGAAGTTTTCCGAAGTAAGAGTTATTTCAGGTGGGCCGCAGGAGAGTGTCGTAGGACCGTTACTATTCGTAATATACATAAATGACTTTGTGGATAACATAGGAAGTTCACTGAGGCTTTTTGCGGATGATGCTGTAGTATATCGAGAGGTTGTAACAATGGAAAATTGTACTGAAATGCAGGAGGATCGGCAACGAATGGTCGCATTGTGCAGGGAATGGCAATTGAATCTCAATGTAGACAAGTGTATTGTGCTGCAAATACAAAGAAAGAAAGATCCTTTAGAATTTAGCTACAATATAACAGGTCAGCAACTGGAAGCAGTTAATTCCATAAATTATCTGGGAGTACGCATTAGGAGTGATTTAAAATGGAATTATCATATAAAGTTGATCGTCGGTAAAGCAGATGCCAGACTGAGATTCAATGGAAGAATTCTAAGGAAATGCAATCCAAAACAAAGGAAGTAGGTTACAGTACACTTGTTCGCCCACTGCTCGAATATTGCTCAGCAGTGTGGGATCCGTACCAGATAGTCATGATAGAAGAGATAGAGAAGATCCAACGGAGAGCAGCGCGCTTCGTTACAGGATCATTTAGTAATCGCGAAAGCGTTATGGAGATGATAGATAAACTCCAGTGGAAGACTCTGCAGGAGATACGCTCAGTAGCTCGGTACGGGCTTTTGTTGAAGTTTCGAGAACAGACCTTCACCGAGGAGTCAAGCAGTATATTGCTCCCTCCTACGTATATCTCGCGAAGAGACCATGAGGGTAAAATCAGAGAGATTAGAGCCCACACAGAGGCATACCGACAATCTTTCTTTCCACGAACAATACGAGACTGGAATAGAAGGGAGAACCGATAGAGGTACTCAAAGTACCCTCCGCCACACACCGTCATGTGGCTTGCAGTGTATGGATGTAGATGTAGAAGGGACAGAACGGTAGGACATCTGTTGAGACGTCACAGGATAACTTCCTTAATACTAGTGAGTGCTGTAGAGGGTAAAAAGAGTAGAGGAAGATCGAGATTGGAATACATCCAGCAAATAATTGAGGGGTAGGTTGCAAGTACCCCTCTGAGATGAAGAGGTTGTCACAGGAGAGAAATTTGTGGCAGGCCGCATCATACCAGTCACATGACTGATGACTCAAAATGTAAAAATGAAAAGTAGGTAAAAAAGTTTGATTTCTGCACATCTTACGGTATGATATATTCGCTCAATAAATAATTGAAATTTCTTTTCGTCGTCTGTCATAGTTACTATGCTTCATCGACTTAAGTGAAACATTGCGAGAAATTTTAAAAATGTTGCATAGGTGAAACACCATTGCGTAAATTTAGCGTATGATTAATTTTAGCTGACCTGCAGTCAGTGAAATGCAGATAAGATATTGAAACTTTATTTAAAATTGAGGGCAGAACGATATCTAATTTCATTCTCGAGTTATTGGGTTATTTATCCGCCAGCGACGCACCCATTCACGTCCTTGCGCATGGAGAACCACGGGGGTCTTACGATTTTTATAATCGTCATATCTAATAAGAGATTCAAGATATCTAAAATTTTTGTAAACGGTAGCACGCAGTGAGGCACTTGTGTGTATGATAAATCCCCAAAACTGTTTTTATTTATCGAGATAACGAAGTGATACGTCCGCGCCAGTGAGAGTTCGGCGGTTCAGGACACATACAGACGTCCATAGCACCGTAGGAAAACCCAAGCGGCGCCCATGCTCACTTCCACAGCATCTGGGAAACAGTGTACCAGGATGCGCATGCGTGCCCACAGCATCTACAAGGCTAGTAGCATCTGTCACTAGGGCTAGAGGAACATCTCCGTGATGCTTTGCTGTGATGAGACACTCCTCTCTTCTATGGATGTTTTCCTATTTCCCCTATCGATCCCGATACGAGACCAAAACTGATAGCAGTACTCAAATATCAGTCGGAAGAGGGTTTTCTAAAGTTCCTCCTTCGCAGGCAGATTGGCCTCCCTGAGGATTCTTATTGTGAATCTCACCATCTTCCTTTCCTGCGATTACTTTTATGTGGTTATTGCAGTTTGAATCGCTCCGCATGCGCACTCTGAGATATTTAGTAGCTGTTCCTGCTCCCGGTGATTGTTCGACAATCGTATATTTGTACAATAACAGATATTTCGACCATTTATGACGTCTCTCTTGTAGTGACTGCCACTAGAGTTTGATCAGCATGAGTAGGCTATGATTATCTTCGCGCAGATTCTCAGGTGATATTTGGTTGCTACCACTACACACTCACTACAGGCGTAGTATCAAGCTCACAAACTTGAAAATTAGTAATACCAACATTCAGAAGTTGTTGGTATACTGTTATATTACATGAGCGATGCGTTTTAACACTAACTTTCGAAAGGCTGTAGAAATAACACCACTGGTCAGAATGACGTCAAATTGCAACGGAATATTATCAGAGAAGGAGGGAAACGTACGGCAGAAGAAAAAAAATAGAGCGAAAATTGATCAATAGATGGCGCTGTATGTGTCGGGATATGTAAATGAAAACACCTGCCATCCGTTACTTTGCTGCAGGGTATCATTATTGGTAATGGTAAAGTTAAGAACTCCACCACACAACACTGATGGTCCATTCAGGACGACCTGCGCACCTACGTAGTTAGAGGTATTAATAGAAATATTGTCTATTGCTTTATACACTGTAGGGCGGGTACGCATTCTTCTCCTTATAATACCGTGGCATCTTCTGTGTGAGCGGCCCAATGCTGTTGCTCGCGCGGCTGCACGAAGACTGACGCCTTCTTACCAGATTCATTGTTTATATAGAACAACCTGTTGCATCCTTCAGCCCCTGGTTCTCGATGTACGACCCATTGAAGTTGGCATAAACATGCCAGGTACACGGCTTTTCCTCCTTTCGCGTCTGCGGCGTTCGCCATGACTGTCTCAATGCAGGATCGCACCCTGCTTCTTCATACAGGGTGAAAAGTATTTAAACCGACAAACTCTGGGAGGTTGTAGGGGACATCAAAACAAATATGTTTCCTAACGTCATTTTTTCCTATGAGGATTATTTAAACCGGTGGAGGCCGTATTACGCTCTCCAGTTGTAGGCAACTGCTGTCTACCAATGTAGTAGTGCATTCCCTCTGTTTACTAACGGAGCGATACACCTGGAGTGAGTACACTGATATGGTTGGTGCGTACTACGCAGCACACCACAACGGCCGAGCTGCACAGCGGGTTTATCAACAACAATATCCTAATCGCCGTATCCCGCATCATACGACCTTTGCTGCTGTGTACCAACGTCTGCGTGAGACCGGGTCATTTAGCAGATTACCTGGGCAGGGGCGCCGTCGCACGGTAAGAACGCTGCAATTTGAGGAAGCTGTCTTGCGGCATGTGGAGCGGGATCCTTCAATAAGCACTCGTGCAATTGCACGTAACATGGAGACAAATTAGACGAATGTAAAAACAGTCCTTCGAGAGCAGTTGTTACGTTCATTTCACTTACAGCGTGTCCACAACCTGGAACCAGCTGATTATCCACCCAGAACACAGTTTTCGCAATGGTACCTGGAAGAGTTTGAAATGCATCCTACATTTCCATCCTCTGTGTTGTTTACCGATGAAGCAACGTTCGGGCGTGATGGAGTCTTCAACAGGAACAATTCTCATATTTGGAGTGAGGATAACCCACATGCCACAGTTACTAGCGCTCATCAAGTGCGGTTCTTCGTTAATGTGTGGGTCGGTGTTGTTGGGGACTGTTTAATTGGGTGTATCTGCTACCTAGGGCATTAAATGGCAGGCACTATTACAATTTTGTCGCCAGATCATTGCCAGAATTGCTGGAAGACGTCCCGCTCCCTACAAGACGACGCATGTGATTCCAACATGACGTGGCGCCGACACATTTCAGTCGTGGTGTGCGTCGATCCCTGGACCGACGGTTCCCAGAAACGTGGATTGGCAGAGGTGGTCCTGTACCATTGCCTACTCGAACCCCAGATGTGTCTCCTCTGGACTTTTTTGTGTGGGGAGAGATGCGCAACCTTGTTTCCGCAACTCCTTTTGCATCAGAAGAGGATCTGGTTGCCCGGATAGTAGCAGCAGCAGGAACAATTCAGGATACTCCTGGGGTTTTTGCCCGTGTCAGACAGAACATGATCCGACGGTGTAACCATTGTTTATGTGTCAATGGAGGCATTTTTGAAAATCTACTGTAATTGAAATTGGGTTGTGGTAATGTGTTGTCTCTTGGTCATAAAAAAATGGAAAAGTGTTTGTTGGTTTAATTAATTTGCCGCCAGAGAAATCTTCCTCTACCGGTTTAAACACTCCTGATAGGAAAAAATGACATTAGGGAAAAATATTTGTTTTGATGTCCCCTACAACCTCCTACAGTTTGTCGGTTTAAATACTTTTCACCCTGTATACATCAAATCTGCACTCTATCTGCAACTCTATTTAAGGTTTAATAAACAATGACTCCCTCATTTTGAAGCATCACTTTAGATTGAACTTTTATTCTTTTACCACTGACCGAAACTACTCAGCTTGATTATTAGTGTGATTGTCAGTTTACGATTAACAGTGTCCGCCTTCTAGCAAAACATACTTGCATGTTTCACCATATCTGTATCTCCCTCAGTGTGAGTTTATTTACTTTCTCTCAGATTGAATTCTGTTTTGATATAACTGTCTACCAATTTCAGCTACCGATCTACTATTACTTTAGCCTTTTGAAATAATACTTTCGTGTTTCTTATTTAATCTATTTTTAAAATTCTTGAAAACATAGTAAGCGATCTTAAAATTTGTTAAAATTAAAATTTAAAACAGACTTGATCGCAATTTTTTCATTGGAGTGAGTGACCGGTTTCTCCAGACTCCAGAGCGGTGGATGCACACTGCCAGACGAGTTCTCTCGACCCTCGACGCTCGTGTAACTGCTTGACGGAAGTCGTCTGGCAGTGTCCATCCACCGCTCTGGAGTCTGAAGATGACTCTATGAAAGAGTCGAAACCGGTCACTCACTCCAATAAAAAAATTGCAATCAAGACTGTTTTAAATTTAAATTTTAACCAATTTTTATCTTGCAATGTCTTCCTCGTGCTCATTCACAGTTTCCTGCTGTTATTCGACGGCAATAAGATTTACAAACTACCTAACTACAGTTCGTGTTAATGCTGCGTTGGTTGGTTGGTTGGTTGGTTTGGGGAATGAGACCAGACAGTGTGGTCATCGGTCTCATCGGATGAGGGAAGGATGGGGAAGGAAGCCGGCCGTGCCCTTTCAGAGGAACCATCCCGGCATTTGCCTGGAGTGATTTAGGGAAATCACGGAAAACCTAAATCAGGATGGCCGGACGCGGGATTGAACCGTCGTCCACCCGAATCCGAGTCCAGTGTCTAACCACTGCGCCACCTCGCTCGGTGCTGCGTTGGTACAGTCAGGTTTCTATATGTTGCGTTAGAATAGATTCAGCTGTCATAGCTTGCCAAAGTACAGTTAACTCCATTGCAACGTGCTGTGAGGAACTATAAGTGTTGGACAAAAATATGACAAAACAGCGAGAATTGCGTGCTTCAAAATAAATGCACGTGCTGGCAAAGCCTGTTTGTTGCGGTGTTGTATTGACCAAGAAAGCGCCTGTCCAATACCCTCAATACGTCGCAAATGTCAGCCGCGGTCAGAATAGTCTTGTGTGTAGTTGTGACTGCGTTATGTCTGACCAGAAGAGGTCCCCAGTGGTGAGATTGACTTTTTGTAACCATCTATAGTGGTGTATGTTAAGCTCCGAGGTGTCACACCCTGCTGCCATTCATCATGGTGGGCAGTAACTGAAAAAAATTCATAATTTTGCATGATGCTCTAAAGCTTAAAAATGGAATGTTACGCAAACTGATTGTGTAGCGTAGCGGTTACGGTACTGTCCCGCACGTTCAAAACTTAGTGAGTTTGACTCTCCTCCGATGCACTGTACTTTTTTTTTTAAATCTTTACTGAAGTAACTTGATCATTACTTTTACACAGTTAAGTGATTTAAACGTATTGTTTTAATTTCTGCTCATTTGTCGCGTCACTTTAATCGTCGTATCAAGTTTTTCATGTGGTCTAATTTTACTTCCTATTATTCTTTTTCCACTTGGAATCTTGTTCCATATGACTTCAAATATTTCTGTGTATTAACTTCGGTTTGATTTCTCCCTCTGTATGTTCCTGTATTTTCGTCCATATTATTGGATTCATTTCTTCTATAGCTGATTCTACTTGAATTTCGTTTTACTTGTAATCCTTTCTTTAGTTGAAGTCGTCATCTGCATTATTTTGTCCACAGTGCGATAAGAATTTATGTTTTAGATGTTTACATGATGATTACCGTCCAAAAACATTAACGTCTTGTAATGCAAAATATATTTTACTCCATTGCGCAGTCAATAAAAATAAATTAACTTTGTTATTTTGTTTTTTGACCGATAGAGCACAATATTTGATAGGAAAACAAAAATAATTCAAATGCACAAAGATTCCAAGTGGGAAAAGAAAGACAGGACGAAAAAAATGACAGAAACTAAAAAAGTTAATACAGTGATTAAAATGATCTGACAAAGGAATAGATATTTAAAAAAATACGTTTTAACCATTTAATTGAAAAAAAAATAAAGCTGTAGAGCATCATGCAAAATTCCGAATTTTTTTCGTCGATTACTCGCAAACGAGAGCCCACCAGGGTGAATGGTTGCAGGATGTAATATCTGGGATCTTAACCTGCAACACCGTATATATAGTTTCAAAAAGTATGTCCCATCACTGGGGTCCTCTTCCTGTGAGCTACGTGAATTAGAGCGTGGGCAGACTGCTGCTCCTTGTATGATGGATGTTTCCGTACCCAAGGTAGCCGAAATGTTGGGTGTTTCAAGACGAACCGCATCGAAGATATATACCATATGCAGGAAGAGCGGATAAACATAATCCGCTAAGTCATAATGTGGACGAAAGTGTGTGTTAATGACCGTGACGGACAGTGTTTGAAGAGAATTGTGACGAGAAATAAGAGAACGAATTTTCGCATCTTCCAGAATTGGTTTTGTGAGTATGACGGTGAAACAGCCTTGGCAACATGTGGGCTATGCTTCATTTTTATTAAAGCCTACGTACGAAATTACAGATTGTTTGGCCGAGATAGTGAGAAGGGGCGTAAGGGGAGTCTGGGGGAAGCAGAGGAGCAATTGAGTTTGAATTTGAAAGAAGTAATGCTGATCCCCGTCTCTGTAACATCGCATCTTTACTATTTCTAACATGTGTGAGGTATGACTGTTTAAACTGCGATGAATGAAATTCGTGAGGTACTGTGTGAAAATTCTAACGCTGAGGTGAGTACACGGTGAGTGATGGCGCAGTGGGGGGGCGGGGGGGGGGGGGGGTTCGATCGCTTTGGTACGTTTCTGCATGTTTGCTTATATTTATATTTAAACGGTTATGGAAACGGTCTCCTAAACTTGTGTATCTGCGAAATATTTTTTACGGAACCGAGGAAGACTCTATTTGTCAAATCTGAGAAGGCGTTTGACCTTAGTTGGGATGAGTGCGTTGAGCAAAGTAATGAAATTGTGTGGAGAAAGCTTCATGCCAGAGCTGTTGCGTTTGTAGGCAGTTAGTCATCCTCGGCAGCGGCCACTGTGGCGTGATTCACAGCTAACAGGCGGATGGCCATCACTGCCAGCTTACGCACCTTTTAGATCTTAGGCCCGTATAACATTGTGAAAGTTCTTCGACAAACCTTCCGGTTACGCTACGACCACGCCTGATGATACATTTTACAAAACGTTTGTTGTAAAACATATCTGACAAAGAGTTTTTGCAGTGTAATATCCTTATGCCTTATGCTTAGATTTACCACACGGGATTATCCCACACAGCCTTGGATTTATAGTGCTGTTCGGGGTAATTTCCAAATGTTGAGAATTATATGACTGTAGAGGATTTTATTTTAAATTTGAGATGTATATGTTCGACTTATTATTTTTAAATATTCTCTTACGGCCGTGTTTCTCGCAGACCACCTTGGAGCGAGCGCTGATTTCGATGTGAAGGAGTGGCTACCGGTTCCGCTATAACTCGTCTCTTCGTCATCTTCGTCATTTGGTGATAGAACAGGGGCAATATGTTTGTGCTAAACTGAAGAACCAAAGGAACAGGTACACCTCATATCGTCTAGGGCCCAGCGAGCACGCAGAAGTGCCGCAACACGACGTGGCATGGAATCGACTAATGTCTGAAGTAGTGCTGGAGGGCTATCTACACTCCTGGAAATGGAAAAAAGAACACATTGACACCGGTGTGTCAGACCCACCATACTTGCTCCGGACACTGCGAGAGAGCTGTACAAGCAATGATCACACGCACGGCACAGCGGACACACCAGGAACCACGGTGTTGGCCGTCGAATGGCGCTAGCTGCGCAGCATTTGTGCACCGCCGCCGTCAGTGTCAGCCAGTTTGCCGTGGCATACGGAGCTCCATCGCAGTCTTTAACACTGGTAGCATGCCGCGACAGCGTGGACGTGAACCGTATGTGCAGTTGACGGACTTTGAGCGAGGGCGTACAGTGGGCATGCGGGAGGCCGGGTGGACGTACCGCCGAATTGCTCAACACGTGGGGCGTGAGGTCTCCACAGTACATCGATGTTGTCGCCAGTGGTCGGCGGAAGGTGCACGTGCCCGTCGACCTGGGACCGGACCGCAGCGACGCACGGATGCACGCCAAGACCGTAGGATCCTACGCAGTGCCGTAGGGGACCGCACCGCCACTTCCCAGCAAATTAGGGACACTGTTGCTCCTGGGGTATCGGCGAGGACCATTCGCAACCGTCTCCATGAAGCTGGGCTACGGTCCCGCACACCGTTAGGCCGTCTTCCGCTCACGCCCCAACATCGTGCAGCCCGCCTCCAGTGGTGTCGCGACAGGCGTGAATGGAGGGACGAATGGAGACGTGTCGTCTTCAGCGATGAGAGTCGCTTCTGCCTTGGTGCCAATGATGGTCGTATGCGTGTTTGGCGCCGTGCAGGTGAGCGCCACAATCAGGACTGCATACGACCGGGGCACACAGGGCCAACACCCGGCATCATGGTGTGGGGAGCGATCTCCTACACTGGCCGTACACCACTGGTGATCGTCGAGGGGACACTGAATAGTGCACGGTACATCCAAACCGTCATCGAACCCATCGTTCTACCATTCCTAGACCGGCAAGGGAACTTGCTGTTCCAACAGGACAATGCACGTCCGCATGCATCCCGTGCCACCCAACGTGCTCTAGAAGGTGTAAGTCAACTACCCTGGCCAGCAAGATCTCCGGATCTGTCCCCCATTGAGCATGTTTGGTACTGGATGAAGCGTCGTCTCACGCGGTCTGCACGTCCAGCACGAACGCTGGTCCAACTGAGGCGCCAGGTGGAAATGACATGGAAAGCCGTTCCACAGGACTACATCCAGCATCGCTACGATCGTCTCCATGGGAGAATAGCAGCCTGCATTGCTGCGAAAGGTGGATATACACTGTACTAGTGCCGACATTGTGCATGCTCTGTTGCCTGTGTCTATGTGCCTGTGGTTCTGTCAGTGTGATCATGTGATGTATCTGACCCCAGGAATGTGTCAATAAAGTTTCCCCTTCCTGGGACAATGAATTCACGGTGTTCTTATTTCAATTTCCAGGAGTGTATAAATCCGTAAGAGTACAAGGGGGTGGAGATCTATTCTGGACAGCACGTTGCAACGTATCACAGATATGGTCAATAATATACATGTCTGGGGAGTTTGGTGGCCATCGGAAGTCTTTAAACTCAAAAGAGTGTTCCTGGCGCCACTCTGTAGCAACTCTATACGTGTGGGGTGTCGCATTGTCCTACTGGAATTACACAGTTCCGTCGGAATGCACAGTGGACCAGAATGGATGCAGGATGTTTACGTACGTGTCACCTGTCGCATCTAGACGTATCATGGGTCCCATATCACACATGCCACACCATTACAGAGCCTGCACCAGCTTGAAAATTTCCCTACTGACATGCAGGATCCATGAATTCATGAGATTGTTTCCACACCCGGACACGTCCATCCACTCGATACAATTTGAAACGACCAGGCAACAAGTTTACAGTCATCAACAGCCCAATAACGGTGTTGACGGGCCCAGGCGAGGCGTAAAACTTTGTGTCGTGCTGTCATTAAGGGTACACGAGTGGGCCTTCGGCTCCGAAAGCCCACACCGATGTTTCGTTGAATGGTTCTCACACTGACACTTGCTGATAGCCTAGCACTGAAATCTGCAGAAATTTGCGGAAGGGTTGCACTTGTGTCACGTTGAACGATTCTCTTCAGTCGTCGTTGGCCCCGTTCTTGCAGGATCTTTTTCCGGCAGCAGCGATCTCGGAGATTTGATGTTTTACCGGATTCCTGATATTCACGGTACACTCGTGAAATGGTCGTATTGGAAAATCTCCACTTCGTCGCTACCTCGGAGATGTGGTGTACCATCGCTCGTGCGCCATCTATAACACCACGTTCAAACTCACTTAAATTTTGATAACTTGCCACTGTAGAAGCAGTAACCGATCTGACAACTGCGCCAGACACTTGTTGTCTTACATAGGCTTTGCCGACCGTCGCGCTGTATTCGCCTGTTTACATATCTCTGTATTTGAATACGCATGCCTATACCAGTTTCTTTGACGGTTCAGTGTAGTTTCGTGTGTGAAGTAGCTCATCTACACTTTTTTGATCACTTCATCTCTGTTCTTTTTTCTGCCACATCGCTGAGCAATGAACAAAAGAAACTGCTTTTTAATGTTAACGTGCAACAGAAGTAAAAATCAGTTATTATTGGTTTTTCATCTTGAGGTTACTGCAACTTAACTAAAGAGAATTACACCAGACTCGTTTCGCTTTTAATTATAAAGTATCTTCCGTGGTTATTGGTGTTTCCGTACATATTATGCTTCTTCCCTCCTTGCTAGCACCAGCTGACGTCGAAAGACCTTGATTCACATATGCACTGTAACAGTATAACTGTGCACAGCGAGAAACACATGTAACTTCAGTTGAGTTTACAAGACTGAAGTGTTAATAACGCAGCGCAAGATATACTGCAAAATGGCCAAAACTGCCAAGTGCATATGTGAATCGAAGTCTTTCGACGTCAACTTCTGCTAGCAAGAAGGGAAGAAGCAGAATATGTAAAGAAACACCAATAACCACGGAAGACGCTTTATAAATAAAAGCGAAACGGATCTCGAGTAATTCCCTTTAATAAATTGCTCAAGAGGTAAAACCAGTAATGACTGATTTTAACAGATGCTGCGGAAGATGGCCATGCAAACAAATGTGTTAAGAAGTAAAAATTTTTGAAACTGTGTCATAACAGTAAGAGTGAACGTGTTTGTTGCGCACTGTCAACAATTTTCTGTTGCACACAAAGGAAAGGGCTATATTGAAGACCACGTCAAAACAGCTTAACATGAAAGTGCTATTAATGTAACTGCTTCATGAAACATGAGATTTTCTTAAAGCCAAAGGTAGGACTAACAATGATCTGGTAAGCACTACTAAAGGGGCTACATTTTCATATCAAGCTGCCAGACACAATGTCAGTTTCAAAACATCAGGCTGCACATCCAAACTGATTAGACAGTTAATATGAACCAAAATTGTCAAGTGCTGGAAACGAAACTGATGCATTTATTGGTAAAGTTATTTCGTCACTTATATTTAATAATGTGTTGCATGCTTTGGAAAATATTATTTATGTAACAGTAACAGTGGATAACTCAAACAAAAGTGAAGTAAAATTTGTTCTGTTTGTTGTATGAGATTTCAGTCTGGAAGAGGGAACTGAAGTTAAACCTTTAAATTTCGTTGAAGTTTCAGGCACAAATATTGAAATTCTGACTCTCTGTCTTTTGCAGTGTGTGAAAAAAAAATACAAATTTGCATAAAAGTTGGTTTGTTTTGCTCTTGATAAATCTAACAGTAATTTTGGTCTGTGAAGAGAACGGGGAATGAAAACGTCTTCAGAAATGTTCAAAGTGATTTGGACAGACCTATTTCAGGAATTACGATACTCCATTTCCTGGGTTATTCTGACTGCGATGCAAATTCTTTTGGACATACATGCATGTTGTAAGACGCCGTGGTCTCCTGACCCTCATTGCTAACATATTCCGCCCTCACAATCAAATTCCACACATCAAGACGCTTCATTCAATCCCGAACTCGATAAGATAAAGTCAATGTTGTGTGAATCCATGTAAACGATATGCATATAACAAGTGCGCACCAGGGTTTAAATACTCGAGGCTGACGTACACACATACATTCCAGACGCGATGGTCACAGGAGCTTTTAGTTCGAGAGAGGCAGACCACACACCAGGAGGCCAGCCCCTTCAGAGGACGAGTCAACCTCGGCCGCCCGTGGAGCAGACAGTGGGTGCCCGAGTGAAAGGGGGAACGACCCCGTGTTCTGCTTAAAAGCAAATTCCGCTACATTGTGTGGCAGCGTCCAACCTATGCATTCCTTACACATAGCACGCAGCTTCAGAGATTTTCACAGGGAGACAGCAAACGCCAAACGCCGATACTACAGATTTCCGGATTGGTCGTCTTAAACTAAACGTCATTCTCTCATTTTAGAAGAGCAATGCTGATTGGCAGACGATATTTCTGACGCCTTGAGCTGAAGGAGTAATGGAAGAGACCGAAAGATATACCCCTTCACGTCTGGCGTGGAGAGGCGCCGTTCCGTTGTCGCTCTTGGAGCGAGGAACAAGTCTCTCCTCAGTACTTCACTGGGAGAGCACCTCTGTCTAGAGCGAATCGAAGTGCGACTTATATTGAGTTCTTGCGATTAAGCATTGTTCACTGTGTTGGCCAAAACACTTATTGTGCGGTGTGAACGGACAGAGTTATAATTAAACGCCTGCGAGCGAATTTTTGAGTGGCATCGCGGTGGACTGGTTATCTGATCGGTGTACCACGCCAATAGTTAGACTAGGGGCGAATAGGAATCCTTGACTTTATCAAGGCGTAGGGAGAGTTTGATTGGCGAAGGTCAATCCAGATAGAACGAGAGTTTTTATTTGTCAGCAGCGAGCGGCGCAGACAGCAGCTTACGGTATTGTGCGCTACAGCTATTGCGAGTCCCATATTTCCTCCACAACTTCACTGCATTTCACACGCGACAGCCTCGACTGTACCTAGCAATATTCTAAAGGATAATTATTCAAGTTGAGTAGGCGCGCCTCTCAGCCATTCTGCCAAGTCAATAACAATCTTAAACATTGTATAGAAATTTCAGTAGCGAATCCTATCCTTGAGAGGTAACTTCACATTCCAAAAAGAACCAGGATATAACTTGTTCAATTCATAACTAAAAGTGCCATTGTGATTTCTCAGAATTTTTGCAAAATAAATAATAACTTTCGTTAGTTTCATGTTTTCTTACACTGACTAGCACTACTCCAGTACCCAAGTATTCCACTAGTTGCGTAAGAAATTTTGTGAATTTTTGTGTCATTTCCT
The DNA here is from genome assembly GCF_021461385.2 of Schistocerca piceifrons. Taxonomy (NCBI): domain Eukaryota; kingdom Metazoa; phylum Arthropoda; class Insecta; order Orthoptera; family Acrididae; genus Schistocerca; species Schistocerca piceifrons. Next base: position 932,402,892 of record NC_060139.1, on the reverse strand, counting down.
TACAACGGACGACTCCAGAAGATATTTATTACTGAAAGTTTTTCAGGCATTTCTCCTTAGAACGTTAGGAGCGTTTGTCTGACTTCTGTAGTAGTGTGGGGGTGGAATTTGCATCTTGCAGGAGTCACAGGGTAAAGGGTACATCTCAGATTAATCCGTTGCGCAAAATAACAGAATAGCAGATCAACCCCACGCTCACAATGTTTTATACGGAACAAAAATTTGGACATTACGGAAATACAAAGTAAAAAGGCTGGCGGCACTGGAAACGTGGCCATGGAGAAAACTCGAGCTTGCAAGTTGTGAACAACATGCATGCAGGTCCAAAGGAACTTTGCATCGTAATCAGAATAACACAGGCATTGCAGTGTTGTATTTATCTGCCAATACCGGGTAAGCGACTTTCAAATACAGCTTCTGACCTGTACGGGAATATGCATAAACGATGTACGAGTACGGGTAGCAGATACACTATGTGATCAAAAGTATCCGGACACCTCCAAAAACATACGTTTTTCATATTAGGTGCATTGTGCTGCCACCTACTGCCAGGTTCTCCATATTAGCGACCTCAGTAGTCATTAGACATCGTGAGAGAGCAGAATGGGGCGCCCTGCGGAACTCACGAACTTCGAACGTGGTCAGGTGATTGGATGTCACTTGTGTCATACGTTCGTACGCGAGATTTCCAAACTCCTAAACATCCGTAGGTCCACTGTTTCCGATGTGATAGTGAAGTGGAAACGTAAAGGGGCACGTACAGCACAAAAGCGAACAGGTTGACGTCGTGTGTTGAGTGACAGAGACTGCCGACAGTTGAAGAGGGTCGTAATGTGTAATAGGTAGACATCTGTCCAGACAATCGCACAAGAATTCCAAACTGCATCAGGATCCACTGCAAATACCATGACAGGATGTGAGAAAACTTGGATTTCATGGTCGAGCGGTTGCTCATAAGCCACACATCATGCCGGTAAATGCCAAACGAAGCCTCGGTTGATATAAGGAGCATAAGCATTGGACGATTGAACCGTAGAATACCGTTGTCTGGAGTGACGAATCACTGTGCACAATGTTGCGATCCGATAGCAGGGTGTGGGTATTGCGAACGTCATCTGCCATAATGGGTAGTGCCAACAGTAAAATTCGGAGGCGTTGTTATTATGCCGTATCGCGTTTTTCATGGAGGGGGCTTACACCCCTTGTTGTTTTGCGTGGCAATATCACAGTAAAGGCGTACACTGATATTTTAAGCACCTTCTTGCTTACCACCGTTGAAGAGCAATTCGGAAATGGCGATTGCATCTTTCAACACGATCGAGCACCTGTTCATAATGCGAGACCTGTGGCGAAGTGGGTAGAAGACAACAAAGTCCCTGCGATGGACTGGTCTGCACAGAGTCCTGACCTAAATACTATAGAACACCTTTGGGATGTTTTGGAACGCCGACTTCGTGCCAGGCGTAACCGACCAACATGGTTACCTATCGTCAGTGCAGCACTCTGTGAAGAATGGTCTGCCATTCCCCAAGAAACCTTCCAGCACCTGATTGAACGTATGCCTGCGAGAGTGGAACCTGTCATTAGGGCTCAGGGTGGGCCAACACCATACTGAATTCCAGCATTACCAGTTGAGGGCGTCACGAACTTCGAAGTCTTTTCAGCCAGGTGTACGGATAAGCCAGGTGTCCGGATACTTTTGATTACATAGTGTATACAGATGACGACATACTGAAGTTTCGGTGTGGCTGTCTGTCGTGCACGAATAGCCAAATGGTAAGGCGACCGCTCGCGATAAGGGGGAAATCCGGGTTCGAGTCCTAGGCCGGCACAAATTTTCATTGACATCATTCCAGTCTACAGTTGATGGCTGTCCTTATTCGCAACTGCGAATTCATTTAATGTATTTCAGGAATTGGTTGTGCACAAACCATTTCTGATAAAAACTCACGTCAGGTGAAAAATACGCCTGAGTAAATAAAGTTTGATGTTTCAGTAAATTTTTAAGGGTGTTTTAAGTAATTTTAAAAAATATATGTCTTGGGTTGGAACTGAAAAAAAAATGGTAAGCCTATTTATTTCAGTATACGTAATTCATTTCCTTCACATATTGTTCTTTCATTCACTCACTCCATGTGGAATGGGATGCAACCCAGTTGGCAGTATTACAGCCTCATGTAAACGAAACACAGTAAAATTATTTTTAAGAAGAGCAGATGTTAAAGCTTTAAAATAAACATAATTGTTCCTTTATGGTTAACAAGTTATTGAAGTGTTACATTATCTCTACGAAATGATATTGTGAAATGACACCTTCCAAGACAGGAGTACACTAGTGTGTTTAGGTACGCAATTCACACAATTAAAATACTATTCAACACGAGATCGAAAGTACGCGTACACCCTAGCAAATGCGGAACTCGTGAATAGGGCCTCCCGTCGGGTAGACCGTTCGCCGGGTGCAAGTCTTTCGATTTGACGCCACTTCTTGCACGTCGATGGGGATGAAATGATGATGATTAGGATAACACAACACCCAGTCCCTGAGCGGAGAAAATCTCCGACCCAGCCGGGAAGCGAACCCAGGCCCTTAGGATTGACATACTGTCGCGCTGACTACTCAGCAACCGGGGGCGGACAATGCGGAGCTGATCACTAGATGTCACGAAAAGTGGACCCGCTAGTATAAAAGGAGCCGGGGAGTATTGTGTGAGAGGCAGTAAAGAGCAAAATGCGTCGGTTCAGAGAGCTCAGTGATTTCGAACATGGACTAGTCTTTGGATGTCACTTGGGTAACAAATATACCAGGGACATTTGAACCCTTCTAAAGCTGCCCAAGTCGACTGTTGGTGATGTGATTGTGAAGTAGGAACGCGAAGGTACGACCACATCTAAGCCAAGACCAGGCAAAAAATGGTTCAAATAGCTCTGAGCACTATGGGACTTAACTTCTGAGGCCATCAGACCCCTAGAACTTAGACCTACTTAAACCTAACTAACCTAAGGACATCACACACATCCATGTCCGAGACAAGATTCGAACCTGCGACCGTAACGGTCGCGCGGTCCCAGACTGAAGTGCCTAGAACCGCTCGGCCACCCCGGCCGGCCAAGACCAGGCCGTCCTCATGCACTGACGGACAGCGATCGTCGAGCATTACGGAGTGTGGTTGTAAAGTACCGCATGTAATCAGCGGAAGGAATCACTCGTGAGCTAACAGCAGTAGCACAATGGATGTGCCCATGGAATTAAAAAGAATGATCTAGCATCTCCCCGTAAGCCAAATGGAGCATAGTTTTATACGGAACAGAGCTGGACATCGCGGTAAAGGCTGGCGACACTGGAAATGTGGCTATGGAGGGAAGTCGAGGGTACGAGTTGTGAACACTGGGTAAGAAACGAGGAGGTGATGAACGAACATCACAAGGAAAAAGGCCACACCTCGAGAAGGCAACGCTTACTCCAGCAAGGAATCAAGGGGTGCTAAAGGGAGCAGAATGAGTGGAAGAAGAAGATATCTACACCGATGCTCATAAATTAAGGATAATGCTGATACATGGTGGAACATCGCTCTGGTAGGCGGTTTGCGGGTTTAAACCACCTCGGGGTACGACCATGCGGTGCATATGACCTGCGGTCGTCGCACGGTGACGCTGGCAGCAGTTCACAGGCGCAGAGGTGTGTTGGTGCATGTCAGAATACGGTGCAGCGAGTATGTGTGCAGACGTTTTCAGACTTGCTAACGGTGACTGTGTGTTGAAAATGGCTCAGAGAACACATATTGGTGACGTTATGAATAGAATACTAGGGCGACTGGAGGCTGGTCAAACATAGCAGGTCGTAGCACGTGCCCTCCGTGTGCCACAAAGTGTGATCTCAAGATTATGGCAACGATTCCAGCAAACAGGAAACGTGTCCAAGCGCTACAGTATGGGACGTCCACGGTGTACAACACCAAAAAAAGACCGATATCTCTCCATCAGTGCCCGCAGACGGTCACAGAGTACTGCAGGTAGCCTTGCTTGGGACCTTACGGCAGCCACTGGAGCAGTTGCCTCCAGACACACCGTCTACAGACGACTGAACAGGCATGGTTTATTCGCCTGGAGACCTGCAAGGTGCATTCCACTGACCTCTGGTCACAGGAGAGCCCGTAAAGCCTGGTGTCAAGAACACAGTACATGGTCGTTGCAACAGTGGTCCCAGGTTACGTTCACGGACAAGTCCAGGTATAGTCTGAGCAGTGATTCTCGCCGGGTTTCATCTGGCGTGAACCAGGAACCAGATACCAACCCCTTAATGTCTTTGAAAGGGACCTGTATGGAGGTTGTGGTTTGATGGTGTGGGATGGGATTATGATTGGTGCAGGTACACCCCTGCATGTCTTTGACGGAAGAACTGTAACAGGTCAGGTGTATAGGGACGTCATTTTGCACCAGTATGTCCACCTTTTCAGGGGTGCAGTGGGTCCCACCTTGCTTCTGATGGATGATAACGCACGGCCCCACCGAGCTGCCATCGTGAAGGAGTACCTTTAAACAGGCGAATGGGGTGGCCTGCCTGTTCACCAGACCTAAACCCCATCGACCACATCTGGGATGCTCTCGGTCGACGTATCGTTGCACGTCTTCAAACCCATACGACACTGCAGGAGCTCCGACAGGCAATGGTGCAAGAATGGGAGGTTATACCCCAGCAGCTGCTCGACCACCTGATCCAGAGTATGCCAACCCGTTGTGCGGCCTGTGTACGTGTGCATGGTGATCATATCCCATATTGATGTCGGGGTACATGCGCAGGAAACAGTGGCGTTTTGTAGCACATGTGTTTCGGGACGGTTTTCTCAACTTATCACTAATACCGTGGACTTACAGACCTGTGTTATGTGTGTTCCCTATGTGCCTATGCTATTAGCGCCAGTTTTTTTTTTTAGTGCCACGTTGTGCGGCACCACATTCTGCAATTACTCTTAATTTTTGAGCATGAGTGTACTATCGGACAGAGTCAAACAGGAAAGCAATAACTACGTGGAACTAAAGAGCACAGGACAGGGAGAGGTGGCGATGTACCATGCCTAGACTTACCCAAAAACAAAACTACGACTGATTGATGTTGACTCAGAGAATTGTTTGTGGTTTTTTTCGTGTTCTTTGTGGTCGTTTAGCACCTAACTGGACCATCGGTATCGTTGGTACCGTCTCTGTTTAACTTGTCATACGAGACGAAGAACAATACAGATGAAAACAGTATATGATATTATCTGATGAATACATACTTAAATGAACGCAGGTGCCATTGTGTACGGTCATATCAATTTTTTGGATATTCTGTGAGGCAATTGGAAAACTTTAATGAGAGATGTGTTGTATGAAAAATTATTGACTAGCCTAGGTTTTTCAAACTATCTGACTCGCATTTTTAAACTAAGTACCGTTTTAAAATAGAGTAAAAAACTAAAATTATATTACAACAACATTTTGTATGAAAACCTAGACCTTAATCCACTTTTCAGCTTATTGTGATACAAGCTTCCGAAATCCATCCTCACACAAATCTGCCACCTGATTTTTTAACCAATCCTACGCTGACGTTCTGAAACCGACACCTTCCTCGCTAAACGGCAAGGTGCTTCTTTAATTGCAAGAACAAATGATAGTCACTAGGTGCTAAGTCAAGGTTATACGTAGGGTGGCCATATTTTTCACAAACATAATGACGCAATGAGAGCTTAAGTAAGTTGAGCCACTTGGGGAAGGGCATTGTCGTGCAGCGAAACCACACCTCTGGTGAGATTGCTACGCCCTTTGTTTTGGATTACACGGCAAAGTTTCTTTAAGATATCACAATAATTCTCTTTATTGACTGTGCTGTCCGACGCAAAACCTTCGACATAAAAAATAGTCTGTGTGTCCCAAAAACAGTGCACATGGTATTCCGGGCGGTAATTGTTTGGTGGAACTTCAGTTTCTTGGGAACTGCCCGGTGCCTCCATCCCAAGAACTGTTGTTTCGATTCCAGTGTAGCACGAACAACACATGTTTCGTCACAGCGAAAATTTGGCTTAAAAACTTATTTCATTCGACGTAGTGCCTCTTGAGGAAAGTAGATACACTTGTTCCACCGTTGGTTTTGTGCAACTCAGCATTTTTGGAATCCAGTGTGCGCATAATTTCCGATACACTAAGCGTTCTGTCACAGTTTCCTACAGAACACGTCTAATAACTTCAGGAAAGACATAAGATAATGATGAAATCGTGAAGCGTCTCTCTTCTCGACTTTTTTGTCGACTTTCTGCATGAGATCATCCGTAATGACGGACGGTTGCGAACTTCGTTCCTCATCGTGCACATTTGTGCGGACATCTTTAAATGATCTACGCCATTTTCTAACCATTATAGCGTCTACATCGTTTTCTCGATATATTTCTATAATCTGCCGATGAATGTAGATTGCTTCCGCGTGTCTTGCGTTTGACAAGAGCACGTATTTCACAACCGGCGGCGTTATCAACCGGCTGAACCATTTTAAAAGGGTGTAAATAAACATTCATGCAAGCGAAAGCTACCGCAGTCGCGTTTGTGGATAGCCAACAGTTGAAGATGCGCAACACGGTGACCAGAACGTCCCATCATCCAAATTACAAAATGACATTTGCTTTCAAAACCCTCCTCGTATTTAGCGTGCTTCAACAAGTTGCATTAAATTCAGCATGCAGTGCAGCAACACCCGATTTATCGTATCTGCTTCTCAAAAATAAAAACGAGGTTGGTATTAAAGTGAAAGGAAAAAGAAATAAGAAGCAACAAAGGCTGAAAAGCAGGATGTCGTAAAATATAATTCATGAGACATGATGGAGAAATATTTCGGATTGGTTAATCTGGTAAGGGTTACTGCTTCCGCTGCACCCAAAGGCGTGCCCAGAATGGAGGAGTATTGTAGTGAAACTAGCTCCTCCCCTCTCCCACTGGAAAAACAATTAAGGTCTTCGCAAATCGAACACACGGTTGTTTCCCGTCACAAGGACAGGCCTACCAGTCCAGTCTCTGTTTGAAGAAAGCCAGAGCATGTAATGGGTACTGACAAATAGCAAGCGTACCCGATTCGCATGAAATCTCAAAACTATTTCGCCGTTCGCCACTAGTCACCTTCCACTCAAAAACACCCGATGAGTCTGTTCTAAATGCTTTCGTAGATTTGAACCTACAATTCGAGATGTTTTTTCCTCATATTACAAGTTGTAACGAAACAGGATTTTCACTAACATTATTTCTACCAAAAATCACAGTGTTCACATGAAAATTTAATAATAAAAGTAATGTACATATCATATAGTCACCCAAAACGACAAATTAAAAGTGGAGGAAACCTGATACATTTCTAATGAAGTGAATATAATGTCTCCAGCATGAATTCTCAGATTAACTACAGATATAAAACGAGTAGCAATCCCAAAAACTGCAAATATAAATTTATATGTAGCAATTGTGTGTTGAGGCACACAAGGGACCATTTGGGGTGAGCGAGCACTTGAGGGAGTATGCTGTCCACACCGGGAAGTAACGCTGGGGATGGAGGAGGCAGTTCCCTTTCATGCTGGACGGTGGACTCGCGGCCAGGTAGCGAGCGCAGAAGGATGGAGCTGCTGTGCACCGTGTCACAGATGGCCAAACGGCCGCCAAATGACACACTAGGCAACGGAACCTCCACAGCGATGGGATAATATACTCTGACACCGTATTAAAACACATCCCCCCCCCCCCACCAAAATTGAAAAATGAAAGTTGAAGGACATGCAGGGGAAAGAATTTATTAGCATTTATGCCAGAAACTAGTACTTTGATGCTGTCGATGACCATACGTTTGGGCTTTTTAGTCTTCATGTAGCTCTTTCCTTCTAATCTGATCCCTCTGGCATGCTCATTTTCCAATATCATTCACTGACCTTTCAAACTCAGCAGTATGCACATCAGCAGTTTTTCTTTAGTAGGTTTTCAGGAAAGCAATCTGCATCAAATCTTAGTCTCACAAGTATCCTTTTCTCCCATTGTTACCGTCATTCAACAATAGGCAAGCATCATGCATCATGTGAGGAGATTTTTATAGTAGTAGATGAGGCAAATGTTGTCTCTGAGCGTCTCTTCTAAATAAGGATATTAAAGCTTTCGTTCGGGTTTTCTGTTCCACTATGTGTTCATTTCTTTAATAAATCGTAATTAATCGCGTAATAAGTGGACTCACACCCTTCTATACCCTACATATGTGTTCTCTGAAGGCCGCAAATAATAAAATATCCCAAAAAAGAACGAGTCATGTACAGAAGGACGCGTGGCACTGCCTATCCTTTCATACAAGATGGTTTTTAACGAATTAGACTCTGAAAATTGGAGACAATATATCTAACATGCTTCGGAACTATTTGGTGGGAAAGAATGGTCCACAATCAGAATGAGATTTTCACTCTGCACCGGAGTGTTTGCTGATATGAAACTTTCCTGGCAGATTAAAACTGTGTGGTGGATCGAGACTCGAACTCGGGACCTTTGCCTTTCGCGGGCAAGTGCTCTACCAACTGAGCTACCCAAGCACGACTCACGCCCCGTTTCTTATCAGCGCACACTCCGCTGCAGAGTGAAAATCTCATTCTGGAAACACCCTCCAGGCTGTGGCTAAGCCATGTCTCCGCAATATCCTTTCTTTCAGGAGTGCTAGTTCTGCATGGTTCGCAGGAGAGCTTCTGTAAAGTTTGGAAGGTAGGAGACGAGGTACTGGCAGAATAAAGCTGTGAGGGCGGAGCGTGAGTCGTGCTTGGGTAGCTCAGCTGGTAGAGCACTTGCCCGCGAAAGGCAAAGGTCCCGAGTTCGAGTCTCGGTCCACCACACAGTTTTAATCTGCCAGGAAAGTTTCAGTGGTCAACATTTTTGACCAGTCGTACATACAACTGCCCTTAAATTACTGAGAGCCTGATTTAAGCTTCCTGGGATTTAAGTTAGGTGAGGTAGGCAAAAACGACGAGAATTTGTAACGTTAGCAAAAAATTATACGTTTATTACATAAGTCTTTTAGAAACACGTTTACGAGAGAAGTGTTTCCCAACAGACATAATGTCCGACGAAAGAACACTTAGCTGTCATAAATGGAGCGTCTCGTCCTACATTGGCAGCCCATAACCCAGAAGCGAAATCCTTATTAAGAGTTGCCGCTGTAATTGTCCTCTCGGAAATGGCCACTTGTACAGCGAGGCAGTAGTAAACGAGTTATTTAGTCACCTGTCGGTTGAAATATAGCTGCCGATGTACATAACTACCGGAATATCTTAGCTTTTAAATTGTACTGGATTGTATGTTAACTGGGGCCTAGAAACGACTGAGAGGCTCCGTCCCCGCCGCAGCCACAGTGGTCCACAATCCCACGACGACTACCGCAGTCCACTTCACCCCTCCGCCGCCCCACACCGAACTACGCTTTCGGGGTTATTGTGCGGTTCGGGCCCCCGGTGGACCCTCCCCCCTCCCTTTCCCCGCTCCAGGGAACGTCTCACCCCAGACGAGTGTAACCCCTATGTTTGCGTCGTAGAGTAATGGTGGAGTACGCCTACTTGGAGAACTTGTTTGCGCAGCAATCACCGACATAGTGCAGCTGAGGCAAAATAAGGGGAACCAGCCCGCATTCGCCGAGCAGATGGAAAACCACCTAAAAACCATCCACAGATTGGGCGGCTCACTGGACCTCGACACAAGTCCGTAGGGCGGATGCGTGCCGGTGACCAGGCACTCCTTCCTAGTCCGGAGAGCCATGCGTTAGACCTCACGGCTAACCGCGAGGGCAGCTTTTAAATTACTTTGTGAAATAGTAGTCCATGACATAAAACATATTTGTATTTTGACTTCACAGTCCGCGCTGTGCACTGAAAGCAGTAGGGTAGGTAAATTTGTCCCTTTACTGTTTATATTTTGTAGCTTTCAGCGTTTATGTTAAGACACAATAGTTTATAAAGATAATAACTTTCATCTATATTACGAGGTATAGACTACAAACAGCCCATTCAGTAAACGCGTCACTTCGCTGTGCGCATTTTGTAGTTTTCAAATTAATTTGTGGGACGACAGTCCCTGACAGGAAGCACATTTGTATGTTGGTATTCTAATTTCACAGTCCGCCATATACATCGAGAACAGTCCGATTACAGATCAAAAAACAGTCTAAAAGTGATGCTGTGAACAAGCCATTCCGTCGCTTGCACACGGCAGTAATCACTCTCTGCACTTCTCCCCAGGCTAGGATGACCAAATCGTTTTCGGAGGAAACCGAGACACAACCAGCCGGGCTCCAATCGACGATCCTCCCATATGTACCCTGGTTTTTTTGATTTAAAAAAAATGCATTTTGTTAATCCATGATAGTCAATTGACTATTGGCTGGCTCTGAGCACTATGGGACTTAACATCAATGGTCATCAGTCCCCTAATTGACTATTAGAAAAAATGATAAAAACAACTTAACTATGGTTTCTTTCTACACCATCTGTTTAATTAACGATATTTAATATAGGTAATAAGAAACAGATCTATTATGATTTTTCAAAATAATGTAGCCATAGAATTTTTAATGTAACATAATTAACATAAGCTTTAAATAGCACTGAACTCTTATAGATGGGGTTGATTGTCCTCGGACAAAAGGGTATTTTTCATTGCTTCGAGCCTTCTTGATCATATCTTTGTTCGTTGAGACAAAGTGGTAAAATTCTACACAGTCGATTTTGTATTTGCACGGGATCTGAAGCATCACATTAAGAGGGTCCACCTCCATTCCATTCCTTTCGTCAGTCCACTGGGTATTCAAGAACGAAAATATACTTTATAAGTTGTGACATAGTCACAAAAAAGTTTTCAACGATCCAGCAATATAATTAGTTTCTTATAATTCCAGTCTTGGATCACAGTATTTATTAGTAATCAGTTAATTAATTTCGGTAGGTAACGATCATCTTAAGACCTGATTAGAAACGTGTTGCATATACATATTATGCTATTACATGTGACGGTGCAGTCAAAATCATTAGCCATTTCAACTTCGTCAAACAAATGAAACTGTGGTATGTAAAGAGCACCATTGAATCGATCATATTGCACATGAAGAGAGACACAGTTATCACATGTATTGTGGTAATATGTACAGTGCAACATGTTTCTACTCAGGTCTGAAGATGGTCATTATCGACCGCAATTAGTTACCTGATTACAAATAAACATTGTGATCCAAGCCTGGAATTATAATAAAGCGAAAATATTTTTCCTACATTGACACTAAGGGCCACTATTGTAAACAAACACCTTACAATTATTACCATCTCAGAGTGCAGCTAACACGAGAAGCCACCGTACAGATTGTCTGACATAACATCAACAGCTACACTATTCTTAGAATGACTGCTACGTTGCACGACAATCAGACATTTTTTACAACTCTTCCAAATTTTCAACGCCTGGAGCTGTTACAGCAATACAGCTACTCTCCAGCCACAGTACCGCTCATAATAAATTATTATTCTTTCAGTGTACCAATACTGATACTGTGATTACTATAGGATTATGGTTACAGAAATAAGTTCAACTGTATTAATTTATCGCATCATATTCTGTTCAATCGAGCGAAATCTACATTTCTTAGTGAAGCCTGACATTGTCAGAGAGGAGACGGTTGTCGTAATGTAATTTATTAAGTAAATTTTTTGAGTAAAAGATTTTTAATCCCTAGATCGCAATTTTCCTACTACAATTAACGTACGATAAGTATCTTAGGTTGCTTTCTACAACCATCTTTTGATGCAACTTATACTCACGCTACTGGCCATTTTCCTTCACTATTACAACATCCTGCCAACAGCCTTGCTGCAGTGGTAACGCCGGTAGCCGTCAGATCACCGAAGTTAAATGCTGTGGGGCTTTGTTAGCAGTTGGATGGGTCACCGTCCAGGTCTGCCAAGTGCTGTTTGCAAGTGGGAAAATTGCAATCTAGGAATTAAAAGTTTTTTAATTTAAAAAAAATATTTAATAAAATAGAAAAATGTATTAAATGTTTTTAAAAATTGAATTCTGGGAATTTTGTGGGTGATGAAACATTTTTTCAGGGCACCGCATTTTATGAAAAAAAAAAAACCAGAACAATCCGGGTTTTGAGGGACATTTGGTCGTCCTTCCCCACACTCCTTTGTTACACAGCGAACTTCCGACACATATCGAAGCTCGTCTGTCCGGCAGAAAGTTACGTCGAATACAATGTTTTCAACTTTTAAGCGAAATTACAGTTTTATGCACATAGAACTATTCTAATACCACATTAAAAATTATGAGCACAGAAAAGCAAACAATAGAGAATAATAATTATGCCTTTTGTATCAGTTTTAATATGTATATAGAAAGAAACAAAAAAATCTGGTCTTACAATTCTATCTTTGATGTGAAAAGGGAGGAAAAAATCTCAGACTATAGCACTATCTTTACACATAATGGCGAAAGGTACTAAAATGTGGATACAGGAAGTATTGACATTTCGCGTGTACCTGGAGGATACTCGCCTAACTGCAAAACGATACGTACAAATCTAGTACTAACAACATTCAGTCAGCTACCTTTTAGATCCTACCATACCTATTATAAGTCTCTGTAACTCCATCTTTATGGTTGAATGATTTCGGCTGTTCAATACAAAACATCAAATGAAAAACACCTTCAACTGTATTTCAAATGATCTTTTATTTATGCGACCATTTTCGGCGTTTCCACTATCCCTGTGGCCTCCTGACCGACGTGTAGGAAGAATTCAGTCTTACGTGCAATCGAAATAGGCACCAGCATGCAGTAACTGGTATCACTTTTTTAAGAAAACGATTCTTTCGTTCGTCAACTGCAGACAAACAAAGGGATAGAGTTGTTAGAAAAGTGACCTGCGGATACCACTTACTGAATGGTGGCCCCTATTTCGATTGCACATGAGACTGGACTCCTCCTACATTCGGGCAGGGCGCTTGAAGATGCCGTAGTGAAACGCGGAAAATGGTCTCATAAGAAAAATAAAATTTGAAATATAGACGACTGAAGATGTTTTTGATTTGATGTTTCATCTATTGTAAAGTGTTTGGTGGCTTATTTTGTAAGAAGTGGTCATTTATTTCATCCAACACTTTCACAAAACTAAAACGAGTTGCTCCCGCCCCCCCCCCCCCCCACCCTATCTGAACCCCTAATTACGTTCTTTCGTCTCCCAATGTTTAAAAAAAACATATAGCCAGCAGGTAGAATTCACGTATAAATCTTTATATCTCAGTGCCACACAAAAAATATTGTTCGTTTCCGTCTGTTTAATAAAATACACTCCTGGAAATGGAAAAAAGAACACATTGACACCGGTGTGTCAGACCCACCATACTTGCTCCTGACACTGCGAGAGGGCTGTACAAGCAATGATCACACGCACGGCACAGCGGACACACCAGGAACCGCGGTGTTGGCCGTCGAATGGCGCTAGCTGCGCAGCATTTGTGCACCGCCACATTCAGTGTCAGCCAGTTTGCCGTGGCATACGGAGCTCCATCGCAGTCTTTAACACTGGTAGCATGCCGCGACAGCGTGGGCGTGAACCGTATGTGCAGTTGACGGACTTTGAGCGAGGGCGTATAGTGGGCATGCGGGAGGCTGGGTGGACGTACCGCCGAATTGCTCAACACGTGGGGCGTGAGGTCTCCACAGTACATCGATGTTGTCGCCAGTGGTCGGCGGAAGGTGCACGTGCCCGTCCACCTGGGACCGGAAAGCAGCGACGCACGGATGCACGCCAAGACCGTAGGATCCTACGCAGTGCCATAGGGGACCGCACCGCCACTTCCCAGCAAATTAGGGGCACTGTTGCTCCTGGGGTATCGGCGAGGACCATTCGCTACCGTCTCCATGAAGCTGGGCTACGGTCCCGCACACCGTTAGGCCGTCTTCCGCTCACGCCCCAACATCGTGCAGCCCGCCTCCAGTGGTGTCGCGACAGGCGTGAATGGAGGGACGAATGGAGACGTGTCGTCTTCAGCGATGAGAGTCGCTTCTGCCTTGGTGCCAATGATGGTCGTATGCGTGTTTGGCGCCGTGCAGGTGAGCGCCACAATCAGGACTGCATACGACCGAGGCACACAGTGCCAACACCCGGCATCATGGTGTGGGGAGCGATCTCCTACACTGGCCGTACACCACTGGTGATCGTCGAGGGGACACTGAATAGTGCACGGTACATCCAAACCGTCATCGAAACCATCGTTCTGCCATTCCTAGACCGGCAAGGGAACTTGCTGTTCCAACAGGACAATGCACGTCCGCATGTATCCCGTGCCACCCAACGTGCTCTAGAAGGTGTAAGTCAACTACCCTGGCCAGCAAGATCTCCGGATCTGTCCCCCATTGGGTATGTTTGGGACTGGATGAAGCGTCGTCTCACGCGGTCTGCACGTCCAGCACGAACGCTGGTCCAACTGAGGCGCCAGGTGGAAATGGCATGGCAAGCCGTTCCACAGGAATACATCCAGCATCTCTACGGTCGTCTCCATGGGAGAATAGCAGCCTGCATTGCTGCGAAAGGTGGATATACACTGTACTAGTGCCGACATTGTGCATGCTCTGTTGCCTGTGTCTATGTGCCTGTGGTTCTGTCAGTGTGATCATGTGATGTATCTGACCCCAGGAATGTGTCAATAAAGTTTCCCCTTCCTGGGACAATGAATTCACGGTGTTCTTATTTCAATTTCCAGGAGTGTAGTAACTACACTATATTCGGGGACATTAAGTACACTAGATGTCAAGAGATACAAAATACCTTGTATTTTCATTGCAGATTTTTGAGCACGCCTCTCGCTTTGGTGAGCACCAATGTTAAAGCAGTGAGTTATCAGGTCCCAAGGACAGAAGTGTTGTCCTCCATAGTGTTGTACGAGGTGTTTTGAAAATTAGTGTTGCAAACTTAGGGGACAGGTTCCTTGCACCAAAACAAGAAAAAAAACGTTCGTATAAACATACGTCCAAAAAACCTTCGTTTTAGAGTTATTGATGAAAGTTGACGTTCAGCAGCATTCCAGGTATAACCCAACAACTTCACTTATCTACGCACTTGTTTGACTCACTGTGTCCTAGATGACACTGTGTTGCCAGGGTCGGCATTCACGTGTCTTCAACGATCCACTGTGTACATGTACCACATGTACTGCATTAACTGAAAGTGCTACTTTCAAACATGCAAGGATATTCATTTCGTGAGCAGGCAGATATTTTTTAAGCTTGCCGTCTTTGTACAAACAGTGATCAAAATGAATGTCTCACATTTGTTAAATTTTAATAAGGAACGTTGTGATTCGGAAATACATTATAGTATCAATACATTGGTTTGTTTTTAATGTAATTCTAGCGGAAGCAGTCCTTGTTTCTACTTTGAGGGGGCAGTATGTGCCGTCTGTGGTTATCATATCACCTGTAAACATCGCAGTACTTGCTCTGTGTGTCATTACGAGAGCTGTGTTGCTTCAGGATGGTCGGACAACAATAACGTGAAAGATGATTATTGTTAATGAAGTAAAGATCCACGCAGTGGACACCAAGTGAAAAAGCTATTCCTTATGTTTCAGATCTAGACTGCCATAAAATGCGAAGGAACTGTTAATAAGAACTCAGGGAGAAGTTGTAGTCTAATTCACAATCGATATATTGATCTTAAACATGACAAGACAACAAAATTATTAAAGAAACATCATACAAAAAAAATTTTTATTTGACAAAAGCCTTACTAAAATGGGATCTATGGTGGATAAAGTGATCTGCCGGGGATAGACACACGACACTAACCAGAACACTACTAGCTCTATCTCACTTCATAGACGTGAATCCAGGTTATGGCATCAAACTACGCCACCACCAAGTATCTATATTCTACCATACAAAAAAAGGAAAAATACGGTTCGAAAGAACAGGGTGTTGACAAATAGATATTAGAGCCCTACATCGCAGCAGCGAATACTTTACCATCCTACTGGACAAGGCGGCGCACCACGATGCATTTGGTGACTGAAGTCATGGACGGAGGAGATCTGTTATTAAATACACGTTCCCAAAAAATGCAAGTACGCGGTCTCGCGTTCGGTTAATTGAGAATGCAGGTACTTCCCTATAAGCCTCTGAAACCCCAATGGATTCCAGTGTGCAAGTGGACCCATTTGCTGGTCTGCCAAACCAATTTGACTCCATGCCATGACTGTGCGTGTCGGAATACGTCAAATGTTTAGAAGGCCGACTCAAGACAAATAAGTACACACACGCATCACTTGTTGTGACCGTGATGATATAAGCAGTACCTCTGACGGTTCAGAAGATGACTGGCACAGGCTCTAAGTCGCTCAATAGCAAATGGCACAAGTCTCACCGCTTAGGTAGAGACCTGCAGTTCTTTACTAGCGAAGCGCCAGTACAAGAGACTTGCACAAGGGAGCCTATCTCCCTTTCTCAGTGTTTCCTGCTCAGCTCAGTTCCAAAAGCATATTTCTCTTTTTTGACTTCTCCCACTTACACACAATCCAATCACGAGCAGGAGCCTGGCATTCTGAGCTCGGAGAATGGTCTTTGCACTGCAAACTGATTTGACCAATCGCAGACTTTAAAGTTAATTGGCAGAAAACAGAAAAAAATTCAGCTTCACAGCCTCTTTCCCACACGTTTGCCATGACGTTTGCTAACACAATACAGGATGGAAGCACAGCCCTCCATAAACAGCTTTTTATCTCCCCTGTTGCGTCCATTTCAAAGTTTGCAAAGAACAGCCATAAACTCACATTGACAAAACATGTTTTGAAACAGAGTCTGGACATCTGGGCGCCAGTTTCCCTGTCCCACGGACATTTGCAGAACGTTTACATTTCTTTTGGTGGCTTGCTCGCTAACAAGGCCTACAATGCGCTGTCTGCGACTTTTCGGTGCTAGGCCGTATACCTGGACATCTCCCCCCTGTCCGGTGCCAAGCGTAATGTGTTTCTGTGTTTCTCCACAATGCGGCCATGGCGCAGCCATCTGGAAATGTCTCCTCATCATTCCCCAGACAAAACGCGCTTTGTCAGCCCACCAATGCCATGCTTTTACTGCAGTTGTTTAAGTTGGCACCCTGTTCCTTTGAACGCAGGTAAAGCTTACCATATTTCTTTCCCTAGAGCACGCAAACAAGACCATAAACTGCTGCCCACCATTTCATCACAATGTATAAAGTCAAATCGCCATAGATCATATTCCCTACACCGAATCAGAATTGAGAGTGCCCTGCAATCTCTCAAACGTACGATCAGAGGCTCCGTGTAGTCACTCTAACGGAGTAGGGAATGCCACTGGGAGTCAGAGCGTTGTCTCTCTAGAATGTGGAATATGTTTCTTGTGACAGGATCAGTTGAGGATGTAACAGAAGTGACAGCAGAAGAAAAGCAACAGATGTTCAGGACCGATGTCTGCGTGTAACAGCAAGTAGACGTCCTCAATGCAATGCTACACATCTATGGTGGCAATTCCAAAACGTTACACAAACAATACAAAATAGGCTCTATGAGCAGCGATAATGTGCCAGAAGACCTCTCAAGGCTCCTCCCCTAAATCGGGTTTGGAGAGGGGCTTGTGTCGCGAGGGTGCGAAAGCACACATTGTGGAATCGGCAGCAGTAGAACACGACACTCTTTCAGATGAGACCCATATCAGTCTCCACCCTGACAATCCTGATATTAGCTTGTGGAGGTAACGAGGAGGACGTTTACACCCAAACTGTATTGTAGACCGCCACTCTTATCAAGGCAGTTCAGTCACGTTTTCGAGTGAAATCACGTTTGGAGTTCAGTCACATTTTGGAGTGAAATCATGTGTGACCTCAGGACACCCCTTGTGCCAATACATGGGAGGAAGACTGGTGTGAAGTACCGGAACGACGTCCTTGCGTTCATTGTGGCTCCATTTGGTGGACACATTGGAGAAGGATTCACGCTGATGGACGACAATGCACGCCCCCAGTCGTCATAGTCTTGTGAACACCTCTGCAGTGGAACTTAGAATCCGTTCCATGAAATGGTCTCCATATTCTCCAAATCTCAGCTGAATTGAGAATGCGTGAGCCATGCTAATACGTGCCGTTTGCAATCATCGACAGTGATAAGAAATTGTAGTGCTTGTAGTCTAATCTTTTGTGAGGCTTTTTGTTTTTTTCTGTTTTTTTGTTGTGTTTATCAGATGCAAATGTGTTTATCTACTTTGTTTTCTTACGACTGTACGTAAAACAAACAAACAAACACAGTCTGGACAGGCCTTGAAGGCCCAGAGGGGCCGACCGGCCGCCATGCCATCGTCAGCTCTGAGACGTCACCGGATGCGGATACGGAGGGGCATGTGGTCAGCACACCGCTCTCACGGCCGTTGTCAGTTTCGTGACCGGTGCCGCTACTTCTCATCAAGTAGCTCTTCAATCAGCCTCGCAAGGGCTGAGTGAAGCCCTCTTGCCAACAGCGACCCAACCAAGAGCTAGCCGAGCCCGTCAGCGCTTCACTTCAGTGATCTGGCGGGACACGGTGTTACCACTGCGGCAAGGCCGTTGGCTTATGATTGTACGTGACGGAACAAAATCGGTTTTGTTTCATATTATGTCCAGCATTAACAATAAAGCAATATGCAACGCTTATTTTGACTACTGCATTACTTCCTGTGTTCAATAGATGTATGCAACATTTGTGAGGTTCGTGACTGTCTACCTTGTTTAAATTACCGTAGACAACAAACGAATCGATTTCGTTTACGTAGGCTACCTTACCGAATGAAACGAAATAACATTGTTTCACCACTCATATTACGCGACTTGGTACTGCAGCGCTGTCGGCGTGAGGAATAAGAATAAAGGCTATGAGTAATAAGGAACCATTTACAGACAACGACACAGACAGATATTGCCCTGCAGTACGAGATATTCTCCATGCTTTGTGGGCAACACATTGGTAACAAGTCTTCAACTATCAGGAGGAGCCTGATCCATTGATGTCACTTGCCTGCAGTGTTGGCAGTACACTACTGTTGGCACACGTTGGCGTGAAATACGTGTACAGCCCGAGTGAACCAACGTTTATGAAGTTACTGGCGGAAGGACAGAGACACTGTTCTGTAATTAATGTTGGTGGCTACTCTGTTTACGTTAGGCATTCCTTACGATAAACCTGCAAATGTCTATTTTATTTAGCACACCTGAACTACAAGCAAGGGAAATTGGACGCAATGTCCCGTTGCCGCTTGCTACCTCAAGCAAAGGAAACCAACACTTGCTTGGTGGCAATGTTCAGTCACACAACCCATCCAATGTTCGTCAAAGATGCTACAAGCCAACACAAAAAGCATTAGATGCTTTATTTTCACTACGAACCTAGCATCTAATACATTACATGGTCCAGAAAGTACGAGGTTTCTACAAATCACTCAAATTACGTCAGCCGGAAGCAAAGGATGGAAGATTGTGGTTTAACGTCACGCCAGCTACTACCTTATTCAAGTCGCTGAAAAAGCTCGAAATGGTGAAGGAAAATGAGGTGTTCTGTCAAATGAAACATCCAGCTGTTTGCATTAAATTACGAGGGTTGGAACTTAAATAGTGGCCACTATTTATTCACAACCGATACGAAAGAGTTACATGTTTGCACCTGTTACTGTCCTTCAAACTAGTCACCAGCGCTGTTTAGAACCCGTTGGCAGCGATGTGTAAGGCGTAGTATATCATTAGCAGAGCCTGTTCTGTTGATGGTGCGAATGGAGCGGTCTACTGCCTGTCGAATCTCTGGAACAGTTCTGAAGCGAATGCCACGAAGTGGTTCCTTTATCTTCGGAATCAGATCAAAGTCACAAGGACTTAAGTCCGTGGGGTATGGTGGATGGTACAGTACTTCCCAGCCCCATCGACTGAACAGAGCAGCCACAGCTTGCGCTGTATGCGCCCGCGCATTTTCGTGCAAAATGATGGGTGGGTTGTGCAGAAAGTGTCGCCGCTTCTTTCGCAAAGCTGGTCGCAGGTGGTGCTCCAAAAACGAACAGTAATACTGTCCATTGACGGTCTACCGTGGAGGAACGTAATGCGTTAGGACGACACCACCACAGTCGTACACGAGAATCAGCATAACTGTAGACCGCCCTATTCGCACCATCAACAGAACAGGCTCTGCTAACGGTATACTACGCCTTCCACATCGCTGGCATCGGGTTCTCCACAACGCGGGTGAGTACTTTGAAGGACAGAAACAGGTGCAGACATGTAACTTTTTTGTATCGGTTGTGAATAAATAGTTGACACTATTTAAGTTCCAATCCTCGTATTTAGGGAACCGCCGCTCTCCTCAACACGAGCCGAACCCGTCGTCACAGGAAACTTCCTTTCGAACGTCAGCGTTGAGCAAACCGAGCTTCTGACGTCATAGCGTGGAGAAAGCACGATGCGGAATCGTTCAGAAAGTGTAGTGCAATATCAAGCATGACAGATATTCTGGTCATGGGTTTAACGTAGACCAATGAGATGGAAGAACACCAACTACGTCACATGCACGCCGTCTGTATTCAGTACAGAGTCGGGAGACGCCACATTGCCTTTTAGTTGAAGACCCTGTTTGCTGGGTTTCATGTCATATCTTACGTTCTACGAATACATGCCGTTCAAAGCACGAGCAAATTGATCTTTCGAACACCCATCGTTTAGTGGTATGATTTGTTGTGATAAAATGGTGGCAAACGTCATATTGGTGGTTAAAGATTGTTCAAATTATAACTCGCAAGTCATGAAAGTATGTCGTTTTATGGGAAAGGCACATTGAGCATCCGTCAAAGATACGTTTTCCTTGGTATGATTCGATAGATAATTAAATGTAAGTTAATATTATTCAAGATTTTCTTGGACTAAATTATCAAACAGTAGGAAGAAAAAGTAAAAGGAATTCAATTAGGAAGAACGTGTGCATACAGGACGATTATAAAATGCCTGGCATTTGCAGATGACCTGGCAAACACTCAGCAACCGTAGACAAGACGCACTGGAATACTTACATGAAGTCTCTGCGAGAGCAGGTCAACAGATATGATATGAAAAGAGGCAGTACATGGAAAGAAAGAACAACAACAGCAACCAAGCCATACACACAAAATACGGAAAGGTTAACAGAATGGAAAAATTCAAATCTCTTGGGGAATATATACAAATAGGAGGATCAAACAACGCATCCATTAAAAAAAAAAAAATTAAAAAAAACAGAAAAACTTCATAAACCATACAAAATGACATGGACGCACTACAATCAAATAAATATTTCAAGACAGACTAAACTCATACACTACAGTACAGTTGTACTACCAGAAGCTCTCTTACGAATCAGAAACGATCACAATTAGGGCATCAGGCATCACAGACACAGCAAAAATAGAACGTAAAATCCTCAGATTTTTTGGTGTTGTACACAGAGATGGTATATGAATGAAGGGACCAACCAAAGAATTATATGAACACACAAACAGACTCACAGATACGATCAGAAAACGCCGACCAACATTCTATGGACACATACAGAGAATGAACAACAGCAGACTCACAAAAAAATGTTTTTTATGCAGTAAACAGTTCAATCAAACAAAAAAAGTTGGTTTCAAGAAATGGTTCAAATGACTCTGATCACTATGGGACTTAACATCGAAGGTCATCAGTTCCCTAGAACTTAGAACTACTTACACCTAACTAACCTAAGGACATCACACACATCCATGCCCGAGGCAGGATTCGAACCTGCGACCGTATCAGTCGCGCGGTTCCGGATCAAGAAATGGAAGGAGACCTAAAACAAGCAGGGATCAGCAGTGAAATGATAAATGGACGAGACAAATTCAGAAACAAAATTATGAACGGAAATAGCAAGTAAAGGAAAGGAAGCAAAACAAGCAAAATACGGACAGAGAAAAGCAAACAGGAACACAGCCAAAGAATGAAGAGGTTTAGGGAAGAGAAAAAGAAGAAGGAAACAGGAAAACAAGTATAATCATGTAAAGTTCAAGTTAATCACTGTCCTGGAGGCAAAAATGTGTAATATTAAGAATAATACTAAATTTCAGTCAATAACATGTCTGTGATCAAAGCATTCAGAAGAAAGTAACATACAAGATAACGGCGCGTACTGTACAAGTTCAATATCATTGCAGACTTTCAAGGTGTTTATGTATTGTATTGCAGGTACATGTCCCATTGTATTCATTTTTTACCCAGCTTCTAGTTTTGTAATAGTTTCTGAGACATTATTATTAATTTATTACAAGTATATTCTATGATATTCGGTGTTATGTGAATGTAAGTACGCTCTGTCTCCGGAGTGTGTGTGTTCGGCTGGTTTTATCTACAAGCGAACGTGCGCTGCATGCCTGAAGATATGGTTCAAATGGCTCCAAGCACTATGGGACTTAACATCTGAGGTCATCAGTCCCCTAGACTTAGAACTACTTAAACCTAACCAACCTAAGAAGTCCGCAGCTCGTGGTTGTGCGGTAGCGTTCTCGCTTCCAGCGCTCGGGTTCCCGGGTTCGATTCCCGCCGGGGTCGGAGGTTTTCTCTGCCTCGTGATGACTGGGTGTTTTGTGATGTCCTTAGGTTAGTTAGGTTTAAGTAGTTCTAAGTTCTAGGGGACAGATGACCATAGATGTTAAGTCCCATAGTGCTCAGAGCCATTTGAACCATTTTTGAACCAACCTAAGGACATCATACACATCCATGCCCGAGGCAGGATTCGAACCTGCGACCGTAGCAGCAGCGCTGTTCCGGACTGAAGCGCCTAGAACCACTCGGCCACAGCGGCCGGCGCCTGAAGATATTTTGCACTTTATTTTTTAGTCTTGTGTTTCACATGTTGTACAGATTCTGCTGCTGAACAGAAACAGCGCTCAAATAAGAATGACCCTGGGGTTTTACTAAATAGCGAGGATGATGAAATAATTTTTATGCTAAGTGGAAGACTATTGTAAACTTGTATCGCAATAGGTCTGCCATAAGGACTTATGAGCAACTGTGCGTAAGTAGGAATTTTACGCCGCTCATTTCGTAAACAAACACCCTGATACTGCCAACAAATGCCACTGCAGCGCGCTGCGATCGCGTATTGAGACACGGATACCGTATGCACAAGTCGCCTCGTTTCCGAGCGATCAGCAGCACGTTGAATTCCTCACGTCCAGCATTGACGTTCGGATGCACGGTCCGTGTGAAGATGGCATCGGTTATTGCAAATGCGCCACCTCGTTCGGTAGAGACAAGAGGGCTCTCTGAGAAAACAAGTGGTTTCAAGAAGCCTATTGCAGACGCCTCCAAGTCTTCCGGCGCCCGCCGTCAGGGAGCGCTTGTTAGCGGAGAACAGTGCTCGGCGATCCAGATGACGCAACTGCTCCCAAAAAGGCGCATTGTGCAACTGGACTGCGCATGCGCAACGCGGCGTGTTTACCGCAGCGCTATTGTGGCTAGTGCTGTGCGGCCTCTCGACGGAAGTAGGCCACTAAACGGCGTTAAGTGTCTGCGCTATCTCGTCGCCTTCCGTCACGCTCCTCGTGCCAAAACCGGAATAAAACGGAGCTTCAAGAGTCACTGGTAAAGGGAGTTTGTCATACAAAGACACTTCTTCACAGTACTTCACATAGTTGTTGTTGTGGTCTTCAGACCTGAGACTGGTTTGATGCAGCTCTCCATGCTACTCTATCCTGTGCAAGCCTCTCCATCTCCCAGTACCTACTGCAACCTACATCCTTCTGAATCTGGTTAGTGTATTCATCTCTTGGCCTCGCTTTACGATTTTTGCCCTCCACGCTGCCCTCCAATACTAAATTGGTGATCCCCTGACGCCTCAGAACATGTCCTACCATCCGATCCCTTCTTCTAGTCAAGTTGTGCCACAAACACCTCTTCTCCCCAATCCTATTCAACACCTCCTCATTAGTTATGTGATCCACCCTTCTAATCTTCAGCATTCTTCTGTAGCACCACATTTCGAAAGCTTCTATTTTCTTTTTGTCCAAACTATTTACCGTCCATTTTTCACTTGCATACATGGCTACGCTCCATACAAGTACTTTCAGAAACGACTTCCTGACACTTAAATCTATACTCGATATTAACAAATTTCTCTTCTTCCAAAACGCTTTCCTTGCCTTTGCCATTCTACATTTTATATCCTCTCTACTTCGACCATCATCAGTTATTTTGCTCCTCAAATAGCAAAACTCCTTTACTACTTTAAGTGTCTCATTTCCTAATCTAATTCCCTCAGGATCACCCGACTTGATTTGATTACATTCCATTATTGCCGTTTTGCTTTAGTTGATGTTCATCTTATATCCTCCTTTCAAGACACTTTCCATTCCGTTCAACTGCTCTTCCAAGTCCTTTGCTGTCTCTGACAGAATTACAATGTCATCGGCGAACCTCAAGGTTCTTGTTTCTTCTCCATGGATTTTAATTCCTACTCCGAATTTTTCTTTTGTTTCCTTTACCGCTTGCTCAATATACAGATTCAATAGCATCGGGGAGACGCTGCAATCCTGTCCGACTCTCTTCCCAACCACTGCTTCCCTTTCATGTCCCTCGACTCTTATACCTGCCATCTGGTTTCTGCACAAATTGTAAATAGCCTTTCGCTCCCTGTATTTTACCCCTGCCGCCTTCAGAATTTGAAAGAGAGTATTCCAGTCGACATTGTCAAAAGCTTTCTCTAAGTCTACAAATGCTAGAAACGTAGGTTTGCCTTTCCTTAATCTATCTTCTAAGATAAGTCGTTGAGTCAGTATTGCCTCACGTGTTCCAACATTTCTACGGAATCCAAACTGATCTTCCCCGAGGTCTGCTTCTACCAGTTTTTCCATTCGTCTGTGAAGAATTCGCGTTAGTGTTTTGCAGCCATGACTTATTAAACTGATTGTTCGGCAATTTTCACACCTGTCAACACCTGCTTTCTTTGGGATTGGAATTATTATATTCTTCTTGAAGTCTGAGGGTATTTCGACTGTCTCATACATCTTACTCATCAGATGGTAGTGCACACCATTTGCCATTTGCAGGCTGTACAGCCTTTTTTCCGTTTGATTTGATGCTGCCCGACACAATTCCCTGTCCTGATAACGGAAGTGCGTGACCTCCATTGCTCAGAACCACTCTCATCCCAAAATCAGTGGTATGAGTCATTCGCATGCAAAATTGCCCATCTCACCACGAGAGACATTTCAATGATCACTTATTCACTCTCTAAAAGAGGAACTTTGGTAAGCGTCTAAGTACGAGTATTTCTTTCTGTGAGTCTCCAGCACACACTCCCATAGCTGGTTTTGGTTCGACAGCGGATTTGCATAAACGCATATTAATCTTTAAACTGACTTTTGAAGACCCTGTCTGATCCGTTGTTGGATATCTCTGTCACTACTTGATGAGATACTACACAGGTACTTAAACATTTTACACATTTTGAGTAAAAATTTCTCGGTGTACATGCCGCGTCAAATCAGGATAAATCTCCGAGCTTTCGACCACTACTTCCATGGTCGTCGTCAGGGCGACCATGGAGGTAGTGGTCGAAAGCTCGGAGATTTATCCTGATTTGACGCGGCATGTACACCGAGAAATTTTTACTCAGGAAATACGTCGCGAAAGACTTCGTAGCCATTTTACACATTTTAATAAGATGTCCGCCGATGTCCAAGTTACGTCCCTCTTCTCGACAACATACATATTAAGTTTTCTCAGCATTAAGTTACAGATATTACTTTTAATAATCTTCCAACAACTTCCGAAGCATGTAAGATATATCTTCGTCGTCGTTTGCTGCAACGACCTGATCATCAGCACAGAAAAGTGTGTAGGTATGCTGGTTCCCCCCTTCAATCCCATTGTCCATGCACTTTCTACAGCATAAATCCAGTGCGTTTTGCACGTACATCTTACAGAGTACGGGGGGGGGGGGGGGGGGGGGGAGGGGGCAACAGCATCTTGCTTCAGTTCTTAAGTTATTCTGAAGGCCTCTCTAGAAATTTGTTTCCCTACTTTAAAGACGCATTCTGCCGACATTTAGAGGTTTGTGACACTTCTTACATAAATTTTTTGCTGTTCCTCTGAGCACAGCACTTCAAACAATATCTTTAGTAGCACTGTGTCATATGCTTTTTCAAGATGAAGACCGAATACCTGCCTGGATTTCTTTCCAATCTCTTCTCCATTATCTGTCTCAGGGTAGAGATATTTCCCTCTTTGAGAGTCTAATATCATTTTAGAATGCTTTATTGCCTACATCCCAAGTTCTGTTGCATAGATAACCAGTTTCAGCCAGTTCAATGGCAGTCTTCATTTCTGCAAAGGTTTACAAAGAATCACAGGTCAATACATCTTGTCCAAACCAAAACTGCGTAACACAGTTAAGTAGAGTATATAGCGTGCGTGGTAACATCAATGCACTGAAAATCCGAAGGTGGCCATTGAACTGTCTGGAACTGGTTATCTATGCTACGAGTCTTTGATCTAGGCAATAAAGGGTTCTAAAAGGATACTAGACTCTCACATATAGATAGATGGTCGCCTCCTGCATCCACTGACGATGTCAGGTAACCATAATATTTCCCACTGCTTGAAATAATTACGCTGTTTGAACAAAAAACGTTTTTCTGCTGATACAGTGTTGTAAAATGTAAACTTTCACGGCCTGAATTGTCACAAGTTTAAAGTGAAATCCCTTCGACCACGGCATAATAGCCCAGATTATTAATTGCGAGGTAGTGTTACACATATATTCAGTTCTCAAAGTGAATGTATAGGATGTCAATAAGTAGTCATAGCAACGTAGAACAAAACAATATGCACTTCTGACTAAAGTCACTTTTTAAAATCTGTCAATACCACGATCAGCTTAGCAATAGGTAGGCTATGATATTGCAATCCGACACTTAATTAGTGTAGTATTTGATAAGGGACTGCTTGAACGTAGGAGTGATGTTGAATGTGAAAAAGTGGCTTTATTCAGTTGAGCATGTTGTTCTGTTCCACTCTGCTTTTTCTAGATCATTGAAATCCCACACGTGTACTTTGAAAACTCGAATAGCTGCGCTACACTGTCAGGTCAGTACAAAAAGTTTGTTGTTCAGCTATCGTAATTATTTTAAACAGATGGAGATGGAGTTCAGGGAACCGGGGTGATGCACAACTTTTTTTATGTATGTAGTATAGTAAGTACATATGAAGACAGGATAAAATTTCAGTATATAATTGTCCTCATTCCTCCTCTCACACGATCCACAAACGGTTGAAATGCGACAAAATATTTAAAAAAGTTTACGCGGTTCACAGACAGATCTGGCACGCGGCCGAAGTGTCGACTGGCAACAGGCAGGACCTGTTTTAAATATTAAAAAAAAGCACCATACAACTGGATAGACACTGAGAAGGAGCCTCGTTCTTCTTTGCCACGCGTCGTGCACGACTTTTTGTGACGGAGCCAAGCATACTTCTACACTAAACTGCTCATCCACTATCAAGGTCTCACTTTCGCAAGGACGCTATTCATCATTCTCAAACGCTGACGCCCCATAGTCACGTTTTTGTGAACATTTATTTATTTATTTATTTATTTATTTATTATTGGTTACAATCTCGACACCCGTCCCTGGACTCTAATGCAGGTCGCATTTCCACACAGTCGCGAAAACATTCAGTAGTGATTAAACAGTCGCTTCATGATTTATAAAATAGTTTAAGCACTTACACGAATTCGTGATATTATGTTGAGTGTGTCCCAGTAGGAATGGTCAGTATTTTGAGATATGGCAGGAACGAACATTCGAAGCAAAAGTGTCTATTAAACATGAGCTCTAAAATGCATACCTTAAGCAGCGATGAGCACTTATTCATCTTCGATGCTATGAAACAAAACTCTTCTACTGCAAGCTCTTTGCTTTCCATATTTTAAGACGAGCAAAAGAAGAAAAAATATTCAATAGACATGGACTCTAAAGTGCCTACATTAAGAATTATGAGCTCTTGTTCATTACACTACTGTGAAACACATCTCTTCTAGTGAAGAAGTTATCACAGCTGTTAAGGTACCAAATTAGAGACAATGTTTACTAGACTCTTTTGTTTCGAAGATCGTTACAGTCTTATCCCTGAATGTTGGGAAATCCAGTACTAAGCAAAAAAGAAATACCAGAAGCATCTATACTAGAAATGCAGGGAATGCTTACTGGCACTACCTGATCTTAGCCATTGGTACACTCAGGGATTAATGAAGTTATATTCTTCAGCAAGCCTATTTTGAGGAATTCTAAGTACACTACTGGCCATTAAAATTGCTACGCCAAGAAGAAATGCAGATGATTAATGGGTATTCATTGGACAAATATATTGTACTAGAACTGACACGTGATTACATTTTCACGCAATTTGGGTGCATAGATCCTGAGAAATCAGTACCCAGAACAACCACCTCTGGCCGTAATAACGGCCTTGATACGCCTGGGCATTGAGTCAAACAGAGCTTGGATGGCGTGTACAGGTACAGCTGCCCATGCAGCTTCAACACGATACCACAATTCATCAAGAGTAGTGACTGGCGTGTTGTGACGAGCCAGCTGCTCGGCCACCATTGACCAGACGTTTTCAGTTGGTGAGAGATCTGGAGAATGTGCTGGCCAGGGAAACAGTCGAACGTTTTCTGTATCCAAAAAGACCCGTACAGGACCTGCAACATGCGGTCGTGCATTATCCTGCTGAAATGTGGAGTTTCGCAGGGATCGAATGAAGGGCAGAGCCACGAGTCGTAACACATCTGAAATGTAACGCCCACTGTTCAAAGTGCCGTCAATGCGAACAAGAGGTGACCGAGACGTGTTACCAATGGCACCCCATAACATCACGCCGGGTGATACGCCTTAATGGCGATGACGAATACACGCTTCCAATGTGCGTTAATTGCGATGTCACCAAACACGGATGCGACCATCATGATGCTGTAAGAAGAACCTGGATTCATCCGAAAAATGACGTTTTGCCATTCGTACACCCAGGTTCGTCGTTGAGTACACCATCGCAAGCGCTCCTGTCTGTGATGCAGCGTCAAGGGTAACCGCAGCCATGGTCTCTGAGCTGATAGTGCATGCTGCTGCAAACGTCGTCGAACTGTTCGTGCAGATGGTTGTTGTCTTGCAGACGTCCCCATCTGTTGACTCATGGATCGAGACGTGGCTGCACGATCCGTCACAGCCATGCGGATAAGATGACTGGCATCTCGACTGCTAGTGATACGAGGCCGTTGGGATCCAGCACGGCGTTCCGTATTACCCTCCTGAACCCACCGATTCCATATTCTCTTAACAGTCATTGGATCTCGACCAACGCGAGCAGCAATGTCGCGATACGATAAACCTCAGTCGCGATAAGCTACAATCCGACCTTTATCAAAGTCGGAAACTTGGTGGTTCGCATTTCTCCTCCTTACACGAGACATCACAACAACGTTTCACCAGGCAACGCCGGTCAACTGCTGTTTGTGTATGAGAAATCGGTTGGAAACTTTCGTCATGTCAGCACGTTGTAGGTGTCGCCGCCGGCGCCAACCTTGTGTGAATGCCCTGAAAAGCTAATCATTTGCATATCACAGCATCTTCTTCCTGTCGTTTGAATTTCGCGTCTGTAGCACGCCATTTTCGTGGTGTAGCTGTTTTAATGGCCGGTAGTGTATGTAACTTACATCAATATTATTAATGTCTGTGCAAGTGAGTCCCCGATCATTAAATCCATAGCACCAGAGTTCCAAGAACCGCAAACCATCCCCTAACAATTTAGAACACACTACGCGTCAACCCTGAGATGTTACCACAGATGAGCTAGTGGCGTCATCCGCAGTTGCAGCTGGGAGACGTGCGTAAGTCGCTTTTAAGTTCCAATTTATTCTGCTGGTTCTGCCGTGGATGCCACGTCATTCACGTCGTTGACCACATACCCACTACTTCTCGTCGTGCTCTGTGTATGAATTAATGCCGGTGTCGCTGATATTCCAGCAGTTGCAGTATTCACTTCAGCTCTTTCATAGAAGCTCGGAATTTAGCGCGGATTTCTATTCGAGATGCTTATAGTAGTTTCCACAACGAAACTTTGCCAGATTTCGAGACAGTAAATCCAAGAAGATTCTGGTCGTCTGTAAAGTATTCTAGCGGCAATGGAGATGCTATGGATGACAGTCCTGCTAAAGCAGAGTTACGAAATGCAGCCTTCCGAAGTTCCTTCACCAAAGGAGACGAAGTAAAAATTCCAGATTTTGAATCAAGAACAGCTGCCAACTTGAGTAACGTAGAAGTAAATATCCTCGGAGTAGTAAAGCAACTTAAATCACTTAACAAAAGTAAGTCTCCCGGTCCCGACTGTATACCAAATAGGTTCGCTTCAGAGTATGTTGATGTAGTGGTTCTGTACTTAACATTCATACACAATAGTTCGCTGGACGAAAGATCCATACCCGGAGACTGGGAAGTTGCACATGTCACAGAAATGGATTTTGGAATATATATTGTGTTCGAACATTTTGAATTACCCTGCAGAGAACGGTCTGTTGACACATAGCAAACACGAATTAAGGAACCATCGGTCTTATGAAGTGTGAAACATCCCCATTGAAAAACATTAGATGACTGTGCTGATAAACCTCTTACGTTATTTGATTTTCAAACAGCTGAGCAGAACCGAACGTACTCAGACATTTCTCTTTTTACTTATTCTGATCAACACTAAACTGGCACACAATATTTTTAAGCGCAACGCAATCTGACTTTCAATAAGCCCTACAAAAGAATGGCCCTGACTAACAATAACCTACACCTTTCATGAATCACTTGCTTCGCAAAATCTTCGTTACTCGAACTACTGCAATACAGCGAGCGCCAATACTGGCAGCTAGAGAAAAGATTCTAACTACTGAAGGCACTAACTACTGATAGGCATAGTAAGCAAATGAAAGATTTTGATAGAGAACAAACAATGTATTTACCTTAATAATATTCAAAAGTCATCATATATATATATATATATATATATATATATATATATATATATATATATCAGTTCATGATATACACTATTACAAATTTACTCTTTCTGATAGACACACGTCCAGATCGTCCACTCTCAAAATTCTGCCATCTCTCTCCCCGCATCCCCACTGCTGGCGGCTCACCTCCAACTGCGCAACGCTACGCGTTGTTCACATCCAACTGCCCACCACTACAATAGCGAATATTACAACAATGCCAACCAGCCTCAGACTGCACACAGTACAGCCAGTGAATTTTATACAAAGCGCTACGTGGCGTTACCAACATAAAAACCGAAACAGCCCACTTACAAGTGGAAATTGAAATGCCGTGTGGCTAGGGCCTCCCGTTGGGTAGACCGTTCACCTGGTGCAAGTCTTTCGAGTTGACACCACTTCGGCGACTTGCTTGTCGAGGGGGATGAAATTATGATGATAAGGACAACACAACACCCAGTCCCTGAGCGGAGAAAATCCCCTACCCAGCCGGGAATTGAACCCGGGTCGTTAGGTATGACATTCCGTCGCGCTGACCACTCAGCTATCAGGGGCGGACATCACACGAAGTGTTGAGTGCTGTCGACAAGGGATATCGGATTGAATCCGTATTTCTACATTTCCAGAAGGCTTTTGACACCGTACTCCACAAGTATCTTGTAATCAAATTGCTTGGTTATGGAATATCATTTAGTTATATCACTAGATTCGTTATTTCCTGTCAGAGAAGTCACTGTTCGTAGTAAGCCATCCAGTCAAACAGAAGTGACGTTCCCCTAGGTGGTATTATAGGACCTCTGTTGTTACTTATCGGTACAATAGATTTAGGAGACAATCTGAGCAATCGTCTTAGGTTGTTTGCAGATGATGTTGTCGTTTATCGTCTAGTAAAATCATCAGAAAGTCAAAAACTATTGCAAAACGATTTAGAAAAGATATCTGTATGGTGCGAAAATTGGCAATCGACCCCACACGAGTGCTAAAAGGAATCCGTTAAACTTGGTTTACACGATAGATCAATCAAATCTAAAGGCCGTAAATTCAACTAAACACCTAGGAATTACAATTAGGAACAACTTAAATTGAAAAAGACATACACAAAATGTTGTGGGAAAGGCGAGCCACTCCAAACAGATCTACTAAAGAGACTGCCTACACTACGCTTGTCCGTCCTCTTTTGGAATACTGAGCGGTACGGGATCCTTAGTGGATAGGGTTAACAGAGTACATCGAGAAAGCTCAAGGAAGGGCAGCTCGTTTTGTATTATCGAGAAATAGTGGAGAATGTGTCACGGTATTTGGGGTGAAAATCATTAAAAGGAAGGCACGTTTCTTTGCGGCGGGATCTTATCACGAAATTTCCAGTCACCAGCTTTCTCCTCCGAATGCAAAAACATTTTGTTGACGGCATCCTGCATAGGGAGAAAGGATCACCATAATAATATAAGGGAAATCAGAGCTTGGGCGGAAAGATATAGGTGTTCGTTTTTTCCGCGCGCTGTTCGAGAGTGAAATAATGGAGAATTAGTGTGATGGTGATTCGATGAACCCCCTGCCAGGTACCTAAGTGTAATTTGCAGAGCAGCCACGTTGATGACCAATATCCTTAACATCGGTTTGTTGCAGGATTCTCGAACATATTGTCAGTTCGAATATAATGAATTTCCTTAGAGAAGTTGTTGTCCATGCATCAGCACGGCTTTAGAAAGCATCGCTCCTGCGAAACGCAACTCGCCCTTTTTTCACATGATATCTTGCGAACCATGGATGAAGGGTATCAGACGGATGCCATACTCCTTGACTTCCGGAAAGCGTTTGACTTGGTGCCCCACTGCAGACTCCTAACTAAGGTACGAGCATATGGGATTGGTTCACAAGTATGTGAGTGGTTCGAAGACTTCTTAAGTAATAGAACCCAGTACGTTGTCCTCGATGGTGAATGTTCATCGGAGGTGAGGGTATCATCTGGAGTGCCCCAGGGAAGTGTGGTAGGTCCGCTGTTGTTTATCTACATAAATGATCTTTTGGATAGGGTGGATAGCAATGTGCGGCTGTTTGCTGATGATGCTGTGGTGTACGAGAAGGTGTCGTCGTTGAGTAACTGTAGGAGGATACAAGATGACTTGGACAGGATTTGTGATTGGTGTAAAGAATGGCAGCTAACTCTAAATATAGATAAATGTAAATTAATGCAGATGGATAGGAAAAAGAATCCCGTAATGTTTCAATACTCCATTAGTAGTGTAGTGCTTGACTTAGTCACGCCGTTTAAATATTTGGGCGTAACATTGCAGAGCGATATGAAGTGGGACAAGCATGTAATGGCAGTTGTGGGGAAGGCGGATAGTCGTCTTCGGTTCATTGGTAGAATTTTGGGAAGATGTGGTTCATCTGTAAAGGAGACCGCTTATAAAACACTAATACGACCTATTCTTGAGTACTGCTCGAGCGTTTTGGATCCCTATCAAGTCGGACTGAGGGAGGACATAGCACCAATTCAGAGGCGGGCTGCTAGATTTGTTATTGGTAGGTTTGATCATCACGCGAGTGTTACGGAAATGCTTCAGGAACTTGGGTGGGAGTCTGTGGAGGAAAGGAGGCGTTCTTTTCGTGAATCACTACTGAGGAAATTTAGAGAACCAGCATTTGAGGCTGACTGCAGTACAATTTTACTGCCGCCAACTTATATTTCGCAGAGAGAGCACAAAGATAAGATAAGAGAGATTAGGGCTTGTACAGAGGCATATAGGCAGTCATTTTTCCCTCGTTCTGTTTGGGAGAGGAACAGGGAGAGAAGATGCTAGTTGTGGTACGAGGTACCCTCCGCCACGTACCGTATGGTGGATTGCGGAGTATGTATGTAGATGTAGATGTGGATGTAGCTGTAGCACTCTCATGCACAATGGAGTTTTTCTGCTGGACAGGGGTTTCCTCTTGGAAAGCGATCAGCTCTCCATCCCACACAACATAGTTAGTGTGGGCGGTTTTGGTGTTAATTGTGTGAGAACCACAGGTTTAGCAGGCGCTTGGAAGCCAGCGTAAGACGGCGGTGACTCGAGTAGCGCGACGCCAACCCAGCAGATAGCATCGACTGCGGCAGACAGCCAAATGCCACAGCGGCTGCGTCACTGGCCGGCCGGTCTTGCATGGAGACGGTGTGTCTGCTCCACAGCCGAAGGGCAGGAAGATCAGGCTTCACGTTCCTGTCGACAGCGCGGTTATTAGAGATGGAGCGCAAGAATAGGCAGACAATAGAACAGTATCGCCCTTGTCTTCTTCAACGCAACCATCAAGGCATTTGCGTTAAACGATTTAGAAGTAACGCTTCATCAATCTGGATGCTGGTTTGAATATCACAGTGCTTTACTGGGGTGGTGTGACCTTTGGATTTCTCTGACTTCTGAATCGACTTATTCAGTCAGTTATAGGGGTGAACAGTGATTTATTTTCAAAGAATATTCTTAGGAATTTGTTTTATTTACTAGCGATTCATCAAGAACATTAACACATTTAATCACACTATGTAAGCATGGAAGTAGTTGCCAGAGAGGACCTGATGAAATCATCACCATATTCCTTTTAACAAATTCAAATTTTATTCACTTTAATAGTGCCTAATAGCATTTTTTTTAAAGAAACAGATTTAAAATTATAATCAGAAAACACTCTCTAAATATCAAAGTTACAATTTATTCAGAGGCAGAAAGAAACAAGTTTTGACTGTATGAGCTTTCGGACCGAGAACCTTGCTTCTCCTTTTGACACGGCTGTAGTTACGACCGCTCACAACAGCCTCTGAAAGACTACACTGGTGCAAATCTGCAACACACCAGATAACCTTAAACTAAGAGTTTTAACAATTTACACAAGCACACAACCTATGAACCCCCTGTAGGAGGGATGGAAACGGTACAGAACACTAACAATTAAAATATTAACTTTGCCACCGAAGGTGCAACTTGATTTTAACTTCTAAGAAAAGACTTAGGTGAAAGGGTGGCAACTTTATACATTAAAATGATGATTTAACTAAAAGCCCATGATGCAATCTTATATAAAATTCTACAAGGTTGGCCAAACAATAGTTAAGATGCTCTACAGTACACACATACCGCCTCTCGATATGATAAGCAATAATATCAAAGTTTCCAAAGATCAAAATATATTTCAGGTATTATGCCGTTACACTCCAAGCAATAAATTCGTTAACACATCAAATCCGACAAACATGACAGAGGCAGCTACTAACATACGGTAGATTGATAGGGAGAATACCGAACAACCCGAACCGCAGGTTGCTCTAACCCGACCCTACCTCACAAGGGAAAAACGGACCACCCAATTTATAAACAACCACTTTCCCGCGGGTGGACAAACGGAGAAGAATGGTGGGACGACCCCAAAGCAAACGGCTGGTGAACTCAACAAGAAAACAAGTAGAATTTCACAAGAGTAAATCAACAACATATCAGCAATCACTTAACTTCTAATAAACTGCGATTTCTCTAGAATACTTGGCGCAGCACCCCCAAATCGCTCTCCCGAACCGTCCGCTGCCAGCCGCTTCAACGGACGCAGGAAGGCGCGCCGATCTCCCGTCTCACGGCGTCGCAGCTCGCACCAGCCACACTGATGTCGTGGGTTGACTCCTGTTGCCCTCGTGTCGACCTCGAAGTCACTACCCCTCGCTATACGCCGCGACCCACTGGACTCACGTGGCGGCCTCACATGCGCCGACACTCAAGGCGGACAAGTCATCTTGTGTCTCAGTGCGCCACCGACCAACCGATCGATCCAACTGCCAATGACCATTGCCTGAGCAAACTCGAGCAGGCTGGCGGCCTAACGCGCAGACTCAGATGCAGGAACTAAGCCCCGACCGGGCGACCACTCGCTGAGTTCTCTTACTGGCGGAGTAGAAAGACTCTCATTTTGCCGGCTTTGAAGGTTGATCCGAACGACAAACATCCTAGCACTCCGAACGACAGACAGACACGAACTGCTTAACAAATGCGGACGAGAGACAGAGTAGCAAGCTGAGGACGAGGGACTGACCCAGACTGACCCCCTGGTGAGCTCACAGCGCCCCTTGAATGCACGTGGACAGGCAACATTTCCCCTTTCCCACCAGAGGGAGACACCAAATCTGCGACTGCCACAGCGGTGCCACAGCTTCACACTACGCGCTGCGGCGCGCTCTTCAAAACAGCAATTTTTACATCAGCTCAAGGGACATTCGGAGCAGTGGTGCAGCTTGTTATTTTTCCTATTAACGAAACATTACTAAGAGTGAAAGAGGGGGTAAGGGACAGAAAAATTGTATGTTCGACCGGGGAACGAACCCTCGACCTTAAACAATTTACGGAAATTCATTCATTTGCTACAAGAACTTTACAGCTAGCTATCTAAATACTGTGACACATAATACTTTATATTGACAGAATACAGTGAAAGTGGACAGCATTAATTTCAGTAATATCGTATCTAATCATGATATAAATTACTCAATAAACGTTGTGCCTCGTGATGTGCATTGACTGTATTGACATTTGTTATGTTGGAAAACTCTATCTCAGTGCTCTTTCGAGCACAAGAAATCTCTGTGTATTGGTTATAAGGGACACGAAAATGCGACGGGGGCTGCGATAGTACGAAAAAGAGAAGGAAAAATAGTAGGAAAACATGGACAGCGTGGAACGAATGAAAGAGGAAGCTCGTAAAATTTTTTCCAGAGTCAATCATTAGCATTTGGTTTAAGAATCGTGGAAGAAGATCGTGTACTTGGAAGAGACCAGTAGACATTAGAAGGCTTTAGATTGATTATTTAATGGTAAGACAGAACTTTCAAAACCTAATATTAAACAGCAAAACATTTCCAGGGGCAGGTGTGGGTTCTGACCATAATTTACTATGAATTTCGGAGTGAAACTGAAGAAACTGGAGAATGGTACATGGAGCCTGAAACAACCAGAGTTGGTTGACAGCTTCAAAGGAAGCGCTAGGCAATGATTGACTGAAGCAGGGGAAATGAGTACAACAGACAACCAATGGCTAGATTTGAGAGATCAGACGGTAAAAGCAGCA
This sequence comes from Schistocerca piceifrons, assembly GCF_021461385.2. NCBI lineage: Eukaryota > Metazoa > Arthropoda > Insecta > Orthoptera > Acrididae > Schistocerca > Schistocerca piceifrons. Next base: position 932,365,663 of record NC_060139.1, on the reverse strand, counting down.
GACTATCAAATAGGTAATAACCTAAGGCCTAGCAGAAACCGTTGGACTACACAAGAGATATTGAATTTAACTGATGAGAGGAGAAAATATAAAAATGAGAAAATGAAGCAGATGAAAGGAAAAACAGACGACTACGAACTTAGACTGACACATAAAGCAAAGATACTGAGCTGGAATGACTAAAGGATGAAGGCAAAGCTGCAGTTTTGCGCATAAGTAGGGGATGGGTAAATGCGGCAGCTTTGGAGGAAAGAGAAGCAGTTTTATGAATTTGAAGAGCTCAGATGCAAGCCAGTACTAAGCAAAGAAGGAAAAGCTCAAATGTGGAAGGGACATACAGAAAGGGTATACAAGGAAACAGGCTTAAAGGCAGTATTATAGGAAGGGAAGGGGTAGTGAATTGAAGGTGAGGTGGTAGACATGACACAGTGAGAAGAATTTGACAGAGCGCTGAAAGATTTAAGTTGAAACAAGGTCCGTGGAGGAGTTAGTAAACAACGTTCCCTCACATTTATTGACATCCTAGGAAGAGCCAGTCATGACAAAACTATTCTGCATATCCTGCAAGAAATACGAGGCAGGCAAAATATTCTCAGACTTAAAGAAGAATGTAATAATCCCAAATCCAAAGAAATCAGGGTTAGAAAGTTATGAATGTTCCCTAACTATTTACAGAAGAATGGAAAACCTGGAAGAAGCCAACCTTTGGGAAGATGAGTTCGGATTCTGGAGAAACGCAGGGACGCGTGAGGCATTACAGACGCTACGTCTTACCTTACTATAATGAGATCCTGAACGATGGCGGTTCGCGCATCGACATGCGAGATTGCGTTGTTGACGATTCCAAGCTATAGCTGCGGTACGCGCATGCGTATGCTTTCCCCTTGAAGAATGCGTACATCCAGCAAATTATGTCTCTCCCTTGCTTATGTGGAATGTATCACTTACCACCACCATGACCATTGATAACTCACAATAAATGGAATAAAAATTCACTAAACAATTTGCTGCAATCACGTTCACTGCTGACATTAGCTACGGCATTAGGAGCAGAGTGTCAGAACACTCCTGAACGCTCATTGGCTGTCAGAAATGCGTGACGTAGGTGCGCCGCCGACTATAAGAGACCGAAGAAAGGCCACCCTACGATTATAACATTTGTACATTTAGTGAAAGATTCTGACTACGTCGACAAGAATGCACTCTTAACGTAGGTAGTAAGGATAAAACACAGGGGGCGATACGAGCGAAATATACGAGGGTTGTAACTTAAATAGTGGCAACTATTTATTCACAACCGATACAGAAGAGTTACATGTTTTCACCTGTTACTCTCCTTCAAAGTGTTTACCAGTGTTGTGTAGAACCCGTTGCCAGCGATGTGGAAGGCGTAGTATACCGCTAACAGAGGTCTAAAGTTATGGTGGTTCTCGTGTACGACTGTTATGGTGTTTCCAAATCAAACGACGCTTGAAAATTTTTGGAGTACATGGACGAAGACCGACGAAAATGCCGTTAGTATCTACGAAAAACTTGAAGGCCCGACTTGTGTTTGCAAAACGGCACAGATCATGGTCAAGTTCAGAATGGTCTAAAATTCTGTGGAGTGACGAGAGCAAATTTAATTTAATGTCATCTGATGGCATCAAGAATGTCCGACATTGTGTAAATAAAACACACGACATCCGGTACCAGATTACCACGGTCAAATACGGAGGTGGCAGTGTGATGGTTTGGGGATGTTTTTCACGCTCTGAAGTTGGGCCGTTAGTTCGAATTGAAGGTAATATGATCAGTTCGTTTATGAAAACGTATTGAAGACTCAAACGCTACCATACGCTAAACACCACATGCCATTTGGATGATATTTTCAACAAAATAATGATCCCAAGCACAAGTCCAAGCACGTTAGTGATTTTTTAAAACGCAAAAAAGTCAAGGGTTTGGAGTGGCCAACTCAAAGTCCGGATAGAACATCTGTGGGAGGAGTTGAATGGCAGAATAAGACTAAAAAATTATTCGAACAAAGACGCTTTTTTTGAAGCTCTCAAAAATGAGTGGGAGAAAATCCCAGTGGATCGATTCCAAGAGTTGGTCGACTCAGTGCTGGTGTGGTGCGAGGCTGTCATAAAAGCCAAGGGATATCCCTCTAAATATTGATTTTCTTATTACTGTGTATGAGAATTATGTGTTAAAAATGTTTTTTCAACAATATCAAAATACTTTTGCTCCACCATTGTCCTTATTGGAGAAAAATGACACGCTATAATGTCTGAACAATAGCTACTTGGTCAGCATTCTGTAGAAAACTGAATATCCAATTACTGAGTTTCAAGTTTCATATTTGTTTTTAATTAATCCAATTAATATGTTTGTCAAAATACTTTTGAGTGCTACTATATATGTGTGTGTGTGTATATGTGTATGTGTGTGTATGTGTATGTGTATCTGTGGTGGCTGTTCTTTCTGAACTCTTGAGGGAATCCATCCAGATGTGCCGAGCAATGAGTATGGTGGACGAGGGGGGCTACGTGAGTAGTGGGTGACTAGATGTGGATTTGGGTTGGGTGGAAAGCATGCTCGGATAGCCGAAGCGATTAGGCGACCGCTCGCGTAACGCGTAAAATCGAGGTTCGAGTACCTGCCCGTCACAAATTTTCACCTATTGCCATTGAATTCAATTCAATACCCAATTGCGGCCGATGTCAGAATTTATTTAATTTAAGATTATTTGCAAATTGTACAGAAATTAGACTGTAGCTTTAAGAATCGAGGGGCATGAAAGCGGAACAGTAGTTGAAAAGGGGGAACAGACTGGGTTATTCAGTGTGCACATTGAAGAAGCTGTGAAGGAAATCTGGGAGAAATTTGAAAAGGAGATTAAAGTTGAGAGGGAATAGATAAAAGCTTTGAGATTTGCTGATGACATGTAATTCTGTTAGAGACGGCAAAGGCTTTGAAGTGGAAAATAACGGTATGGATAGTACAGTGAAAAGAGGATATAAGCTCAACATTAAAAAAGTAAATCAAAGGTAATGAAATGTAGTCGAATTAAATCAGGCTATGATGAGTGAATTAGGTTAGCAAATGGGACACTATAAGCAGTAGGTTAGGTTCGATGTTTTGGCTACAAAATAACTGACTATAGCCGAAGTAGAGTGCATACAAAATACCGACTGGCCACATCAAGAAAATCGTTTCTGAAAAAGAGAAATTTGTTAATATCTAATTTTAATTTATAGTGTTAGGCACTATTTTCTGAATTTGTTTTATGTAAAATTTAGTCGTGTAAGAAAGTGAAATATGGACAATAAGCCAAGAAGAGAATAGAAGCATTTGAAATGTTGTGCTACAGAAGAATATTGAACATTAAGTTGATAGATAACTAAAGAGGAGACAGTGAATGGAACTGCGGACAAAAATTTACGGCACAAACTGACTGGTAGGACACATTCTGCGACAGCAAGGAGTCGCCAGTCTGGTAAAGCAGAGAAGTGGAGATGGTAAAAATTGTATAGGAGGACCGAGGCTTAAATACAGCAGCCAGGTTCAGAAGGATGTAGGTTGCATTAATGATGCAGAAATAAATAGCCTTGCGCAGGATAGGATAACATGGAGAACTGTACCAAACGAACCTACGGACTGGAGACCATAACAACAGTGGAGGTAATTTCTCCATTCTCAGTGCAATGTCTTGCTTCGTCTGCTTCGTGAACGGATATGTGTGCAATGTTTAGTCTAACTAATTGCCTCGAAGACTGCGCTTTTTGAGTTCACAGCCAAAAATGGTTCAAATGGCTCTGAGCACTATGCGACTTAACTTCTGAGGTCACCAGTCGCCTAGAACTTAGAATTAATTAAACCTAACTAATCTAAGGACATCACACACATCCATGCCCGAGACAGGATTCGAACCTACGACCGGAGCGGTCGCTCGGCTCCAGACTGTAGCGCCTAGAACCGCACGGCCACTCCGGCCGGTGAGTTCACAGCAAGAAGGTTTGTCTACACCAGGAACTGATTGTCGAATTCGTGCACAAATTGCGTCGTCATTTGAAGGTTCAACCGCTACAAGTAGACACTGCAACATAGTGGTCGCATGCTATCAACAGAACCCGCTGGTGACAGCTAGCTACAGATTATACAGGGTGCGGCAGCATTCTTAGTAGGATATTAAAAACACACCATCAGGCAGTAACTGTAAATCATTTATTACTTCTTATGTCAATTAACAGTTAAAGGTATGACATTTACTAATGTGTAAGTCATTGTCCATTGCGTGGATTACTTTTTGAATACGACTCCTGTCAAATGATGCCCCCGCTGCACAACACATTCATCTGGGCGGCGTTGGAAGCTTTGCATAACTCGGCGTAACGTATTCCCCGGCACACTGCCGACGGCAGTTCTGATGCGATCCTTCAACTCAGGAGTGGTGGCACAACGAGTTCGGAACGCTTCTTGCTTCGGGTAGCCCCAAAGGAAAAAGTCTGCACATGAAAGGTCAGGTGAGCGAAGCGGCCAGGAAATGTCACCAAAGCGGGAAATTACTCTACCGGGAAATGTCTGTGGCAAGAAATCCATGCAAATTCTGGCCACCATTCCTGAGTTGAAGGATCACATCAAAACTTCAATCGGCAGTGTCCCAGGGTATACGTCACGCCGAGTTATGGAAAGCTTCTAACGCCGCCTAGATGAATGTGTTATACAGAGGGGGCATCATATGACAGAAGTCATATTAAAAAGTAATCCACACGGTGGGCAATGACTTACACATTAGTAAATGGCATACCATCAACTGTTAATTGACATAAGAGGTAATAAATAAATTACAGTTACTGCCTGATGGTGTGTTTTTAATATCCTACTACGAACGCTGCCGCACCCTGTAGATAATAGGTACCCACAGACAGAGCAAAACAACTCTGCCCTGCCTTCTCGGAGAGACCTGGTAAAATGTGTCGACGTATACAGTATGCGATAATCTCCACACGATTAATTTGGCCTCTCAGCCTCCATTACGAACCAAAATACTAACCTCAACGTCGTGGTGGGCCTAGAACACTTAGGTTTTTGTTCACCGACGAATACAGGATTTTTTCTGTAGCCTGATGATCGTCGTAGAATAGCGTAGGGCGGCCAGGTGCTGACGCAAATCTCAGACATGCTGTCCCACGGGAGATGTGGGCGTCTTGTTCTGAGCTGGTATCGTGTACAGATATCGGACGCCTCTCATCGCTGTTGAGGATAATTTGAGGACAGTGCAATGTCAGGAAGTATCCTGCAACTAATTGTTCGGCCTTACAGTCAACACTTCAGTGTGGATTAGTCTGGTTCGCGTAGTACGAAAAGTCACATTTCTGACATGTTAACGCAAGTGGCTGCGCACTGTCTTCAACGGCCCTGATACGTTATACACAACCGGCCATTAAAATTGCTACACCACGAAGATGACGTGCTACAGACGCGAAATTCAACCGACAGGAAGAAGATGCCGTGATATGCAAATGATTAGCTTTTCAGAGCATTCACACAAGATTGGCGCCGGCGGCGACACCTACAACGTTCTGACATGTCATACACAAACAGCAGTTGAACGGCGTTGCCTGATGAAACGTTGTTGTGATGCCTCGTATAAGGAGGAGAAATGCGTACCATCACGTTTCCGACTTTGATAAAGGTCGGATTGTAGCCTATCGCGACTGCGGTTTATCGTATAGCGACATTGCTGCTCGCGTTGGTCGAGATCCAATGACTGTTAGCAGAATATGGAATCGATAGGTTCAGGAGGGTAATACGGAACGCCGTGCTGGATCCCAACGGTCTCGCAGCACTAGCAGTCGAGATGACAGGCATCTTATCCGCATGACTGTAATGTATCGTGCAGCCACGTCTCGATCCCTGAGTCAACAGATGGAGACGTTTGCAACACAACAACCATCTGTACGAACAGTTCGACGACGTTTGCAGCAGCATGGGCTATCAGCTCGGAGACAATGGCTGCGGATACCTTTGGCGCTGAATCACAGACAGGAGCGCCTGCGATGGTGTACTCAACGACGAACCTGGGTGCACGAATGGCAAAACGTAATTTTTTCGGATGAATCCAGGTTCTGTTTACAGCATCATGATGGTCGCATTCGTATTTGCCGACATCGCGGTGAACACACATTGGAAGCGTGTATTCATCACCGCCATACTGGCGTATCACACGGCGTGATGGTATAGGGTGCCATTGGTTACACTTCTCGGTCACCTCTTTTTCGCATTGAGAGCAATTTGAACAGTGGACGTGGACGTTACATTTCAGATGTGTTACGACCCATGGCTCTACCCTTCATTCGATCTCTGAGAAACCCTACATTTCAGCAGGATAATGCACGACCGTATGTTGCAGGTCCTGTACTGGCGTTTATGGATACAGAAAATGTTCGACTGCTGCCCTGGCCAGCACATTCACCAGATCTCTCACCAATTGAAAACGTCTGGTCAATGGTGGCTGAGCAACTGGCTCGACACAATACGCCAGTCACTACTCGTGATGAACTGTGGTTGAAGCTGCATGGGCAGCTGTACCTGTAGACGCCATCCAAGCTCTGTTTGACTCAATACCCAGGCGTATCAAGGCCGTTATTATGGCCAGAGGTGGTTGTTCTGGGTACTGATTTCTCGGGGTCTATGCGCCCAAATTGCGTGAAAATGTACTCCCATGTCAGTTCTAGTATAGTATTTTTGTCCAATGAATACCAGTTTATCATCTGCATTTCTTCTTGGTGTAGCAATAGTGTACTTTAACAAGATAACGCAAGACTACAAGTTACTGGTGCTGTCCTGACCTGACTGAAGACAGTTGCCGTTCGATTGCTACTTCCTGCATGTTCTCCCCATCTCCCACTCAGTGAAAGTGTGGTATGATAGATCGGTACCATCCTTATCGGCGTCTCACACTTGGCACCGGAACCGCACTTTTCCGACAGACGCCGATAGCAGTCGCGTGGAATCCAGTGACGCACGCTCACTGAGCCAGCCTTCAGTGGCTCTAGAGAGCCTGTATATTCATCAGTGTTAGTCAGCCTTCGATAGTTCGCTCGTGCATTAACAGCGGGAGTCTCAAATTGCACAGCGCTCTTTAGTTTGTTTCTTGTAACAGCTATACGTCATTGCTCTTTGTTCTAAAGTTTCTCCGACACGCGTGGAGAAATCTACAACTTAAGTAGAACCTTTGTTTAATGTATTTATGAGTTCTCTAATCACTTCTGCTCCCGTAAATCTTCCCTACGACGATAGCCGCTGCACCACTCTGTAGCCTACCTCTTCTTACCATTGTGTCTGAAGTAGTGCACAACAGAAAACATCTGGTGGTAGGTTTACGAAAGATTGGTCCAGAGTTGAAGTAGTACTGAAGACGCCATCCAAGCTCGATTCACTTGATGCCCAGCCCGGTATTTCTGCTGTTTGAGGCGGTACCTCTGTGTATTAAATTTCGCGCCTTTTATACACTCAAATCACATAGAAATTTAATCAACTCGTATTTATCTACTGTACTGTATACATACATCAAGTAAAATTCCGGTTTTCTTTCCTATCTGTCCTGAAGTTGAAATTTTAGTGGTTATAAGTGTATAAACCAGAAATACTGGAAAAATTATTTTTCGCTATGTCCTTTTTACACTACTGGCCATTAAAATTGCTACACCAAGAAGAAATGTAGACTTACCAGTATCAAGCGATTTGAGTCTTTCAAGAAGAAATGCAGCTGATAAACGGGTATTCATTGGACAAATATATTATGCTAGAACTGACGTATGATTACATTTTCAAGCAATTTGGGTGCATAGATCCTGAGAAATCAGTACCCAGAACAACCACCTCTGGCCGTAATGACGGCCTTGATACGCCCGGGCATTGAGTCAAACAGAGATTGGATGGCGTCTACAGGTACAGCTGCCCATGCAGCTCCAACACGATACCACAGTTCATCAAGAGTAGTGACTGGCGTACTGTGACGAGCCTGTTCCTCGGCCACCATTGACCAGACGTTTTCAATTGGTGAGAGATCTGGAGAATGTGCTGGCCAGGGCAGCAGTCGAACATTTTCTGTATCCAGAAAGGCCAGTACAGGACCTGCAACATGCGGTCGTGCATTATCCTGCTGAAATGTGGGGTTTCGCAGGGATCGAATGAAGAGTAGAGCCACGGGTCGTAACACATCTGAAATTTAACGTCCACTGTTCAAAGTGCGTCAATGCGAACAAGAGGTGACCGTGATGTTTAACCAATGGCACCCCATACCATCACGCCGGGTGATAAGCCAGTATGGCTTCCTATGTGCGTTCATCGCGATGTCGCCAGACACGGATGCGACCATCATGATGCTGTAAACAGAACCTGGATTCATCCGAAAAAATGACGTTCTGCTATCGTGCAACCAGGTTCGTCGTTGAGTACACCATCGCAGGCACTCCTGTCTGTGATGCAGCGTCAAGGGTAACCGCAGCCATGGTCTCCGTGCTGATGGTCCATGCTGGTGCAAACATCGTCGAACTGTTCGTGCAGATGGTTGGTGTCTTGCAAACGTCCCCACCTGTTGACTCAGGGATCGAGACGTGGCTGCACGATCCGTTACAGCCCTGCGGATAAGATGCCTGTCATCTCGAATGCTAGTGATACGAGGCCGTTGGGATCCAGCACGGCGTTCCGTATTACCCTCCTGAACCCACCGATTCCATATTCTGCTAACAGTCATTGAACCTCGACCAGCGCTAGCAGCAATGACGTTAAAAGATAAACCGCAATCGCGATAGGCTACAATCCAAACCTTTATCAAAGTCTGAAACGTGATGCACGCATTTTTCCTCCTTACACGAGGCATCACAACAACGTTTCACCAGGCAACGCCGGTCAACTGCTGTTTGTGTATGAGAAATCGGTTGGAAACTTTCCTCATGGCAGCACGTTGTAGGTGTCGCCACCGGCGCCAACCATGTGTGAATGCTCTGAAAAGCTAATCATTTGCATATCACAGCATCTTCTTCCCGTCGGTTAAATTTCGCGTCTGTAGCTCGTCATCTTCGTAGTGTAGCAATTTTAATGGCCAGTAGTGTATTATCGACCAATCCGAACGACAATAGATCACATTTTCACACTAAGACAATTGTTTGAAAAGCATTGGAAATATGATAAAGACATCTACAGCCTGTTCGTCGATTTTCAACGTGCATGTGACAGCATCCACAGGAATAGCCTTTACAATGCAATGCGGGACACCAGAATCCCTGAGAAGCAAGTGAGAATGGTGCGCCGGCCGAAGTGGCCGAGCGATTCTAGGTGCTTCAGTCTGGAACCGCGCGACCGCTACGGTCGCAGGTTCGAATCCTGCCTCGGGCATGGATGTGTGTGTCGTCCTTAGGTTAGTTAATTTTAAGTAGTTCTAGGGGACTGATGACCTCAGATGTTAAGTCCCATAGCGCTCAGAGCCATTTGAACCATTTTTGAGAATGGTGCAAGCTTGAATTGAAGGGTCAAAGGCAGCAGTACGTTTCCGAGGAGCCACATCAGAAACATTCGAGATTGAGACAGGCCTCAGACAAGGGGATTCTCTCTCATGTGTTCTGTTCAATGTCATCTTAGAGAAAGTAATAAAAGAGTGTAGGTAACAGAAGTGGGCTGGAGTGGAGATGGACGGTAACTTCAGTCGTCACGCATATGCAGATGACATAGTACTATTAAGTGAATCAACGCACGAGTTGAAAGAAATGTACCAGAAAATGGACACTAATGCACAGAAGGTAGGGCTCAAAGTGAATCGAGACAAAACAGAGTTCATGCGATTAGGAAGAAGACAAGAGCAGGTAGAATTTCTTGAGATAGATGGCAAGAGGTTCAAGAGAGTAGACCAGTTCAAATACTTGGGATCTTGGTTTACTACGGACAACAACATAAAAATGGACATCAAGGAAAGAATAGCAGTGGGAACGAAATGCATGCATTCCCTCAGAGAGACGCTCGGCTCTAAATCGATCTCAGTGATGAAAATCTGCAACACAGTGATATGCCCAGCAGTAATGTACGGTTCAGAAACATGGAGCATGACTAAGCGAGAAAGGAAAAAACTATTAATATTTGAAAGAAGGGTAATGAGGAAGATATGGGGACCAGTTTTAGATAACGGAGAATGGAGGAGGAGGAAAAACGAGGAAATCTACCTTCTGATGCGACCACCATCCTACAGAAGAGAAAATAATACAATGGGTGGGCCATGTAGCCCGTATGCCAGATGGAAGACAGGCGAAGATGGCACTAGCGGGGAAACCAAACACCAAACGCCCCATTGGACGACCAAGGCAGCGCTGGATGGACGACCTGGCGAAGGACCTAGCAGCCCTGGGAATTGAAGACACCTGGAGGAACCGGGCACAAAACAGGAAGGAATGGAGGCAGTTTGTGGAAGCAGCGAGTGGTCTGCAGGGCCTGTGATCGCTGAGTGTCTATCTGTCTAATCTTTTTATTAATCTCCTCGGTAGTACGAGAGATCTGAAATTTGGAAGAAGAAAGATTATGCTTGACGTCCCGCTGGCGATGAGAGTGTTGGAGACTGAGCACAAGATTTAACTGATTGAAGGAAATTGGCCGTCTCCTTTACAAAGCATTAAGCAATTTAGGGAAATAATGGCAAAACAGGATCTGGATGTCCGGACGGGAACTCGAACAGCCGTCCTTCCGAATGGGAGTCCGCTGCCTTACCACTGCGCAGTTTCGGTAGAGTGCCTGTCACGCGTCTATCTTATCTGGTGACTTCGAGCAGGTGACAAGCGTCAGATAACCACAGGATCAGGCAGACTGTAAACGGACCCTGCAATCAGCTCTGGCGTCAGAGATTACGTGCAGAGGGGGAGCAAGATCAACAGAGAGAGAGATAGAGAGAGAGAGAGAGTAAAAGGTGAGAGTGGTGGCCAGATTATAGACGAATCTGTATACACGATTTTATGGAGACATGGACAATGGCGCAGTCGGAGTCACGACAAAGAAAGAAGGATGTACTCACGGGAAACATCTGGAATGTGAGTCCACTTCCGATGTTGGTTGTGAAATTATTGTGTTACAGTGTTGATAGAGTTGCCTATATTTGGTTGTAAGAAGGTATAAGAACACTGCTGGCCGATAAAATTGCAACATCAGGAAGAATATCAAATAATAAATTTTACTTGTTGTGCATAATAGGAACAAAACGCGATTTAATTTCTAGATTATGTACAGGGTGCGAGATTTTGCACTCACAGCAGCCGAGTTTTTCAGCAGCAATGGCCCTAACCTGGCTACGCATCGAGTCGAACTGAGCTTGGATGCAGATGCGGGTACATTGCTCCGTGTTGCTCCAGCTCTCCACCAGTCATAGTGGCTCGCCACCAATGGTGTGCCAGCAGTCCCTCGGGAACCAGTGACCAGGTGTTTTTAACGAGTGAGACATCTGAAGAACATCGTGGCGTAGGCAACAGTCGAACAACCTCTGTCTTCAGGACAACATGGGCAACATCTGGTTTTGCGTTATCTTGCTGAAAGACCACTTGCCAGGGATCTCGAAGATACGGATCAACCACAGCCCTTATGGCTATTTTTCACATTTCCAGCTATATGAACCAGAGGTGGTCGCATTGTGTAGCCAATAGTATCCCATACTATTACATTATGTGATGGTCCCATATGGTAATGTTCGTTCTCTTTGGAGCCTACACATACAGTTACATTCACTGTGCAGAACCATACCAGTCTGGAAGGATGGCGTGGTTCCACTCGTGTTCCAGTAGTCTTGGCCGTACTTCTTTCTTCTGACAAGTGAATGGACACAACAGCAGTGGTCACTTTGCTGACAGTCCATGATGTTCTAGATGTTGGCACAGTGCCCATATGGATATTTATTTAGCTGCGAATACACCTAATTCTTACATAAGGTACGTGACATGGCTGCACGATCATGCATGACAGAGAGAACATTATCGTTATCCTCTCGGGTGCCAGTTGCGTGGTGCCATCGAGGACCTCCATAGTGTTTAGTAAGGCCCTCCTGAACCCATTCATTCGTATTCGCATGACAGTCGTGGGGCTCCGACCAGTGCAAGTATCAGTACTGAGGAAAGATAAACTGCACCCATGATAGGCCGTGATCTCGCCACTGTCGAATTCCGATAGGTGCTGGTTGACATTTCCCATTCTTACACAAAGCAAAACACTATCTTCTCATTAATAAATAATATTCAGATGCGATTTCTGAATGAGAAGCCGGCTGCCGCCCTGCCTTTCTGATTCCAGGACTTGAAGGTTGTTGGACCCTCTTATCTCGTACAGCGGAGGAGATGCTGTGACTGGTTGATGACTAAAAATGTAGACAGATTGTGAATCAGAACATCTTCTTTCCAAGAAAACGAAGCTCTCGAGCACTTCCCCATGAAAGACAAAGTTCACGAGTGCGAGTCGCAGACCGACAAAAAGTTTTAATCTGCCAGGAAGTTTCGTACCAGCGCGGACTGCATTGCCAAGTGAAAATCTCAGTGTGGGAACATTCCCCAGGCTGTGTCTAAGCCATATCTCCGCAATATCCCTTCTTTCAGGAGTGTTAGTCTTGCAAGTCTCCCAGGAGAGTTTCTGTGAAGTTTGGAACATTTCACAAATTTAACGCTCCTAAATATCTGGCGACGTTATCTCGTGAGTCGGCCACCCGCAGTCTGTCCTTTTAAGACTAGCGTCCGGCCTGTGCCAGCAAGGACTACAGGGGGCAGTTTGGAAGACTAGAACAGATCGTAAAGAAACGAATAGATCCCCTTTGGTTCCAATGATTCCTTTATCCCACACTGCCATTGGCTATTTTATGCGGACCATCTGCCAGACGCCTGCCCGTTTCTGCGAAAAGATTTGGAGGCGTCGCCAAAACAGCGCCCTGCATACAAAACTCAGTGGAACGGTAGCTGACAACTGTTCCTCTTTCAGTTAGTGGAGAAGCTAGCCTCTACAACGGCAAAACTCTTACAACTCCTGAACGGCAGGCGGCGGAACTGGTAACAATTCCCATAACACAAGAACGCAGTATATTGCCTGCAGGACTGTTCGAGGACTATCTGCCAAAAGCTCTATCGGAGGTCAATCGATGATAATATTTTAACACCATGAGTGCACATTCCGGACAAGGGGCCACCTGCCACTTTGAAGGCTCAATGAGACTGCGTCCACTTACCATCTTAGTACAGCTTGCAAACCCAATACAAAATTAATCGGAATGACGTAATTAGAGGGAGGTAATGGCCTCTGAAAGTTAAATATAAATTCTTGCATCACTTAATCAGGGAAAAAGAGGAGGAGGAGATTAGTGTGTAACGTCCGGTAGTGAACGAGGTCATTAGAGACGGAGCAGAAGCTTGGATTAGGGAAGGATGGCGAAGAAGAACGGGCATGCCCTTTCAAAGGGACCATCCAGGCATTTGCCTGAAGTGATAATTAAACACCCTAGCTGCAAACAGGCGTTCATGTACACCACTGATGACCGTGCAGCTTCTCTAGAATGAAATGATAATTAAATCGACACCCTACCTGCAAACAGGCATTGCTATACATCATTGGAGACATGTTGAAAATGTGTGCCCCGACTGGGGCTCGAAACCGGGATCTCCTGCTTACATGGTAGACGCTCTATACATTTGAGCCACCGAGGGTACAGAGGATAGTGCGGCTGCAGGGACTTGTCCCTACCACGCTCCCCGAGAGACCCACATTCCCAACATGTCCACACCACTACATTCGTAGTGCGCCTAATAGGTGGCTCAGATGGATAGAGCGTCTGCCATATAAGCAGGAGATCCCGGATTCGAGTCCCAGTCGGGGCATACAGTTTCAACGTGTCCCCAATGATGTGTATCAACGCCGTTTGCAGCTAGGGTGTCGATTTAATTATCATTTCATTCTAGAGAAACTGCACGGTCATCAGTGGTATCTGTTCTTTCGGGAACAGGTACTACCTTCATATATTTGCCTGAAGTGATTTAGGGAAATTTCGGAAAATCTAAATCAGGATGGCCGGACGCTGGTTTGAACCGTCAGGAAAAAGAAAAATGTAGTTATTGTATAATAAAGGAGGGAATAATTAATAAAAATGAAATGACAGAATGGCTCCAGCCTGGGGAGTTTCAAAGGAGCCTTATTCATCCGATGCGATTCCTTTGGTGCACGGTCGAATCTCGATGCTCCTGTGTCCACTGCAATCGTAATTTGATGGTGTTGTGGGTTAACTCGCGAACATGCAGGGGTCGTGTTTAGTCGACGTAGTGCACAGCTGTCATTGTTCCGTTGATTACTGCCACAGGTCCCATGGAAGCTCACACGAATGTCCCTCACAACACAATACAGCCCTCACCGGCCTGTGACCGTGGCGAAGTTTGTTTCGAGCAGCATTTCTCCTGGACCATAGACCTGGTGTAACATGAAACATTATTCGCCCTACCAGGCGACACCTTTCCATTGATCCGTGGTCAAGTGTCGATGATCCCGCGTCCGTTGCAATCGCTATTAACGATGTCGTTGGGTTAACATGTGAACATGCAGGGATCATCTGTTTCAGAGGCATCGAGCAAGGTAGCACAGTGCTCAGAACACTGGCATCCAGGAGGACTACAGTTCAAGTACCCATCCGGTCATCCTAATTTAGGTTTCCCGTAAATTCTCTAAATCTCTTCAGACAAATATCCAGATGGTGCCTTTACAATGACACGTCCCTTCCCCATCCTTCCCTAATCCAAGCTTGTGCCCTGTCTCTAACGACCTCGTCGTCGATACAACGTTAAACTCCCGTGTTCCTACTTTTTTGTTGCGCGGATCCATGTTTAACGATGCGAACGTAACGGTGTGATCCAGTACACTTTTGCCTGCACCAGCATTATACCCTGTCGTCAAACCTGCCATATATCAGCGCCTGACCTGCTTTACAGGGCGGCCAATCGTCCGATCGTCATGTTTTATGATGAGGTATCGACCTTGCCCCCTGCTCGAGGTTTCACCATCCTTGAAATACTTTTCACGCATGCTGGAAACAGTAGCACGCGGTCATCCGAGCATCTTCGTCGTTTACGATATGCTCGTTACCAAGCGCTAGGCCACAACAGTCTGGCCTTTGTCAAAGTCGCTTGTGTGAAACCGCTGTCGTCAAAACCGTCGTCAGTAAAAGCAACTTCTGGGCAAACATCTTCTGCGAAATCGTCTTATACAAAATAATCGTCTAACAAAACCGGCACCTGCACAACAGTTATCAGAAAAACTGTCAGCAACAGGCGTTAGGAAACTGACTTCAGCGAATCCATTTACAATAAATGTTTCTCTATCATAAACTGCCTCCGTAGCAGAATGTTTAGGGTCGTTGCCTTCTGTGCGGAAGGATCCGGGTTCGATTCCCAACACCTCGCCACACTTTTCTGAATTAGGGTGTCTGGTAAGAGGTCCAGTCAGCCCTTGTTAGGCCAAATGAGGAGCTGGTTGAATTAAGAAGAGGTGGTATCATCAGGACCCATCTACTGGCAATAACAGCTCGTGAGTGGGCGACTTGCTGATCACACGTCCCACCATTATAGACCACTCCTCGTACTCTCTAGCAAGCAGCCGTTGTCCAATCTGAACTGGCATGAGGGATGTACCGTTAGTGACATTTACTTTATACGTCGTGTTCCCGTGAATGAATCCTGATGATGCCACCGCTTCTAAATTCCGTCAGCTCCTCACTGGCCCTCAAAAGGACTGAGTGGACTCCATACCAGACCTCTGTACCTCCGAAAGAAGTCTGACGAGAAACCAAGAGTCGAGCTCGCGTCCTTTCACACGGCAGGTAGCTAGATAAACCATTCAGGTACAGTGGGGCACTCCAGTAATTATCATGAATTAGAAACATGCGCAATTATACAGCTGACTGAGCAACATTCTACAACATAATCATTCTACTTTTAACCCTGACATTATACAGTGCATCCTACTTGACCAGAACAGGATAAGACCGGAATTCCTCGCGTCTTATACAATGTTCAAGTAACGTACGGAAACGCAGCCGAGACATGCGACCATTCGTGCTCCCCTCCTCTGTATACATTCAATACCCCTGTTGGTCCACTTGGCCAGTGTTCTTTTGTGGGTTGCATGAGTGATTTGTAAGCAGCCTCCTATGTAGAATGCTACCAATAAATCGAAGTCTGCCGACTGCCTCACCCACGATTGAGCCTCTGAAATCGTTCCATTTCATTTTCCTACAAAGTGTTATAACCAGGTATTTATCTACATTTCCATCTACGTGATTACTCTGCTATTCACCATTAAGTGCATGGCAGAGGGTTCATTGAACCACATTCAAGCTGTCACTCTACCGTTCCATTCTCGAACGGCGCGCTGGAAAAACGAGCACTTAAATTTTCCTGTGCGAGCCCTGATTTATTTTATCGTGATGATCATTTTTCCCTATGTAGGTGAGCGCCAACAGAATGTTTTCGCAATCGGAGGAGTAAACTGGTGATTGAAATTTCATGAGGAGATCCAGTCGCAACGAAAAATGCCTTTGTTTTAATGATGGCCACTCCAATTCACGTATCATGTCTGTGGCACTATCTCCCCTATTTCGCGATAATACAAAACCAGCCGCCCTTCTTTGAACTTTTTCAGTATCACCCGTCAGACCCACCTGATGCGGATCCCACACGGCACAGCAATACCCCAGCATAGGGCGGGCAAGTGTAGTGTAAGCAGACTCTTTAGTAGATCTGTTGCACCTTCTAAGTGTTCTGCCAATGAATCGCAGACTTTTGTTTGCTCTACCTACAACATTATCTATATGATCGTTCCAATTTAGCTTATTTGTAATTGTAATCCCTAAGTATTTAGTTGAATTTACAGCCTTCAAATTCTTGTAGTACTCGTGTGAATTACTTCACACTTTTCTTTATTCTGGGTCAATTGCCACTTTTCGCAACACACAGATATCCTGTCTAAATCATTTTGCGATTTTTTTGTCATCTGATGACTTTACAAGACGGTAAATGACAGCATCATCTGCAAATAATCTAAGACGGCTACTCAGATTGTCTCCTAAGTCGTTAATGTAGATCAGGAACAATAGAGGGCCTATAACACTTCCTTGGGGAACGCTGGATATTACTTCCGTTTTATTCGACGACTTTTCGTCTATTACTACGAACTGTGACCTTTCTGACAGGAAATCACGAATCCAGTTGCACAACTGAAGCGATATTCCATAGGCACACAGTTTGATTAGAAGACGCTTGTGAGGAACGGTGTCGAAAGCCTTCTGAAACTCTAAAAATATGGAGTCCATTTTACATCCCCTGTCGATAGCTCTCATTACTTCTTGAGTATAAAGAGCTAGTTGTGTTCCACAAGAACGATATTTTCTGAATCCGTGCTGATTATGTGTCAGTAAACCGTTTTCTTCCAGGTACTTTACAATGTTCGAAAACAGTACATGTTCCAAAACTCTACTGCAAATCGACGTTAGTGATATGTGCCTATAATCCAGCGGATTACTCATATTTCCCTTTTTGGGTATTGGTGTGACTTGAGAAACTTTCCATTCTTTAAGTACGGAACTTTCTGTGAGCGAGTGGTTGTATATAATTTGCTAAATATGGAGCTATTGCATCTGCATACTCTGAAAGGAACCTGACTGGTATACCATCTGGACAGGAAGCCTTGCATTTATTAAGTGATTTAATCTGCTTTGCTACACCGAGGATATCTACTTCTATGTTTCTCATCTTCGCAGTTATTCTTGATTGGAATCCGGGAATATTTACTTCGTCTTCTTTGGTGAAGGAGCTTCGGAAAATCGTGTTTAATAACTCTGCTTTGGTGGCACTGTCATCAGTGACTTCACCGTTGTTATCGCGCAGTGAAGGTATTGATTGCGTCTTGCCACTGGTGTGCGTTAAATATGACCAGAATCTCTTTGGTTTTCTGCCAAATTCCGAGACACACTTTCGTTGTGGAAATTATTAAAAGCATCTCGCACTGAAGCACGCCCTATATTTCGAACTTCTGCTAAAATTTTGCCAATCTTGGAGATTTTACGTTCCTTTAAATTTGGCGTGATTTTTTCGTTGCTTCTGCAACAGCCGTCTGACCCGTTTTGTGTACCATGGGGGATCAGTATCATCATTTATTAATTTATGTGGTATATATCTCTCAATTTCCGTCGATACTATCTCTTTGAAATCATTCCACATCTTTTCTATGCTTACGTGATCAGTTCGGAAGGGGTGGAGACTGTCTCTTAAAAAGACGTTAAGAGAATTTTTATCAGCTTTTTTTAAATAGATGTACTTTGCGTTTCTTTTTTATGGTTGTGGGTGTTACGGTATTCAGTCTAGCAGAAACTACCTTGTGGTCGCTAATCCCTGTATTCGTCATGATATATTTGTCCTTATTTGTCCAGTATTATTTGTTACTAAGAGGTCAAGTTCGCTTTCGCAACCATTTATGCTTCGAGCATAATTGTATGAGTGGGGTATCTATTTGAAATGAGACTCAAGTTTTCTTTGAACTGTTTAGCAGCTATATCTTCTGAGTCGGGGGCTCGGTAAAACGATCCAATTAATAGTTTAGTCCAATTGTCAAGTATAACCTCTAGCCATACTATTTCGCAGTAAATATCTACTTCAGTGTCGCTACAAGCCAAAGTCCTCCTGACAGCAATAAATAATCCACCACCAATAGTATTTAATCTATCCTTTCTGGACACTATTAGATCGTTTGAAAAGATTTCGGCTGAACTTATTTCCGGCTTTAGCCATCTTTCTGTACCTATAACTATTTGAGCTTCAATGCTCTCTATTAGGGCTTGGACATCTGGTTCTTTCCGAACATAGCTACGACAATTTACAACTGTAATACCGACCGTTTCTACAACTACCTTACTGTGTTTTACATGTCTTAGACGAACGCCCTTTCTGTGGCTTCCTGAGACCCTCTAACCTAAAAAACCGCCCAGTCCCTTCCAAACAGCCCCCGCCGCTACCCGTGTAGCAGCTTCTTGTGTGTAATGTACTCCTGACCTATGAAGCGGAACCCGGAAACCCACCACCCGATGGAACAAGTCAAGGAATCTGCAGCCTGCACGGTCACAGAACCGCCTCAGCCTCTGATTCAGACCCTCCACTCGCCCCTGCACCAAAGGACCACAGTCTATTCTGTCCACAATGCTGCAGATGGTGAGCTCCGCCTTAATCTCGGAAGCAAGACTGGCAGACTTTACCATTTCTGCTAACCGCCCGAAACCAGAGAGAATCTCCTCCGATCCAAAGCGACACACGTCATTGGTACCGATATGGGCTACCAACTGCAGTTGGCTGCACCGTATACTCTTCATGACATCCGGAAGCACCCTTTCCACATCCGGAATGACTCCTCCAGAATGCATGAAGAATGCACACTGGCTTCCTTCCCCTCCTTAGCAGCCATGTTCCTAAGGGACCCTATTATGCGCCTCACGTTGGAGCTCCCAACTACCAGCAAACCCACAATTTGTGAATGCCCATACCGTGCAGGCCGAGAAGCTTCCCCTGGAATAGGGTGGACGACTGCAACTGGCTCAGAGATTTCGTCAGCCACAGATAACACCCGAAACCTGTTCGTCAAACGAGCTGGGGAGTCTTTCGCCACCTGCCAGACTTTGATCTCCAACTCGACCACAGGTGAGGGGTCAACCACAGTGCAGGCAGTTCCTGGGGCGGCCACAGCAGTGGACTGATCGGAGGACATGTGGGTTGTTCTCGACGTCCCTCGCATCCGCCTTCCGACCCCCACAGTGATGCCCCTTGGCAGCAGCCTCAAGCTGTGTGACGGAAGCCAACACTGCCTGGAGCTGTGAGCAAAGGGTCACCAACTCAGCTCACATCTGTACACAGCAATCACAGTGTCTATCCATTACCAAACTCGCTCCTGTTTGAAACTCGTAAAGATATGTAATAAACAAACAGTGTACTCGCCTTATTAGCAGCAGGAACTCGCAGTGCTCTCTCACTGACAGTCTAACTGACACTGAGCTGCTCTAAGCAAAACAAATGAATGCCTGTGTGATATGAGGGTCAATACAATGGTCGATAGCAACGGCAGTACTGTACACTACACTGTTTTTAAAATTAAAAATGGCTCCTAGTAAGCGCTCAAAACACGCAATAAATTACAAAAATATTCTAGTAACTACAAAGATAACTCAAAAGAAGTCGCTCCTGTTTGAAGCTCGTAAAATGTGTTCAAATGGCTCTGAGCACTATGGGACTTAACATATGAGGTCATCAGTCCCCTAGAACTTAGGACTACCTATACCTAACTAACCTAAGGACATCACACACATCCACGCCCGAGGCAGGATTCGAACCTGCAACCGTAGCAGTCGCGCGGTTCCGCACTGAAGCGGAAGCTCGTAAAAATATGTAATAAACCAACGGTATTCTCGCCTTATTAGCAGCAGGAACTCGCAGCGCTATCTCACTGATGGTCTAACTGACTATATGTGTTAACTGATTATATCTGCGCCTCTTAGATATTATACTCATGGACTAATAGACTTTTACGTTTTGTGAAGAGGACAATTTTAAATTTCTGAACATTTAAAACAAGTTGCCAATCTTTGCATTTTCTTACACAGTGTTGTACCTTGCGTCTTCATGCCTATAGAAGATCTGATGAATGTTTTTCAAGCATTCTGTGTATTCGCCACAAGGGTTCATTACGGATAACAGTACAACAGCGACATTGCTAACAGAACCATATGAAACTTAGCACTGTTTCATGCCGGTACATCGCGGACCCGCGCAGCTTCTGTAGTGACGTCACAACATGCGATTTAACATTGGCGCACCCTCGGGGTAGACGCGACGTCCGCTGAGTATGGAACATGCGTCTCGTCCTCAGATATTCTCGGATACATGCGAAAATAAGTACATACATTGAGAGAAAGAATGAATTTGCCCTACACTGCAATTAAATAATCTTCAGTTTTATATTAGGATGGATGTAAAATACAGTAAGATATAGTAGGCACTTGTTACAAAATGTGATCCCTCTGTTGGTACGATATATTACTGTCTTAGACCTTGAGGGAACTGTAAAAAATCCTCTATAGTACTTTGTTATTGTACGTAACAGTACCATGCTGATTTGCATTTGTATCTTCTATGAGGATAGCACTTTTAACCAATTAGGGCTAGTCCATATAACAACAAGATAATATATGGTATATTATGCACGATAATTTCGGGTTGATTTATTCAACCCATCATATCCTCATTGGATGAACAACATGCCTGATTTTCGTCCAACACAATATAGTTCATGTAGCACTGTGTAGTACCAGTTTTCACCTTAGACGGATGGAACACACGCTGACTCAGTGTGACATAATACCATGTTGTAAATATGGTGTCCGCACTCTATAACGTGGGGTTGTTGCGTAGATGTTTCACTTTACTTTAATATTTTAGAAATTGAATCGGTACGATTTTCACACTTCTGTGCCATTTAGAATCCGATGTTAGCCTCTTTAATCATAATTTAATTTGTTTCTGGTGCAAAAAGTGTCCAATGATATTGCAGTGTGGCAAACACACCCTCATTGTAAATGTTTATTATTGAAGAAAATTGCCAGCAGACGACATTCAACATAGATATAATGGACACTGTCGTCATATAAATATTAGTGCCTAGGACTATATGAAATTGTAATTTTATGCGTGTTCATGACTTCAACATAAGGGCTTCTATTCATTTCACGACTAAAAAATATGAACGAAGTTGTTAAGACATAGTCAATAAGTAATACAATACAGAATGAATTTCTACTATGCAGTGGAATGTCTGCTCACCTGAAACTTCTAGACAGATTAAAAGAGAAATTTTGCTGAACCAGGTCTCAAACCTGTGACCTTTGCATTTCATTAGCAAGTGCACTATCAACTAGGGTATCCAAACGAGACTCACGACCCTCCCTAACAGCTTTACTTCCACCAATGCCTCGTCTCCTGCCACCCAAACTCCACAGAATTTCTCTTGCATACCTTGCGGAACTAGAACTCTTGGAAATAAAGGGTATTGCGGAGACATGGCTTAGTCACAGCCCAGCGGATTGTTTCTAGGAGTGCTGGTCCCGCCAGGTATGCAGGAGAACTTCTGTGAAGTTTGGCTGGCAGGAGATGAGGTACTGGTGCAAGTGAAACTATGAAGGAGGGTCACGAGCAGTATTTGGATAGTTCAGTTGGTAGATAACTTACCTGTGTAAGACAGAGGTCCAAGTTCGAATCCCTGTCCGACACATTGTTTTCAACTGCCAGGATGTTTCTAGCAATGGGATTATACCGTCTATGTACTTGCTTATTGTAATTCTACAATGTGAACAGGCGTACCTGACGATGAGGCTACAAGCCTTGAATTCGATCATTTTAAAATAAAACTGCAGATGATTTGACTGTGGTCTGAGGCACATTCTTCCTTGTTCTCGATTAATGAGATGATTACGCTTCTGCTGTTCAGTCAACGATCTAAAGTATAGACAGAAAATACATGTTTTAGAAAAGTAACTGACAATGGACGCCTTTTAATAAATTCGAGTTTTTATGAAAGGCCCTTAAACTGTCCTGTTACAAGAGTTGAATTAGAATCTCTAGAAATATCAAAAATTGTTGAGAGAGATTTCCCACCAAGAAAGCTAGAAATTTTCAGAATCAAAAATTATAAGTGATCTACACTTGTTTTTTGAGAATATCTTGAAAACAGGAAAGATTTCTGTAGAATCCAGCCGCTACGTAGAAAGGGAGACAAACGAAACCACAACAATTGCAGAGTTGTGTCGCTTCTGCCAGTGACGTACAAAATATTGTCATATATCCTTCTCAACAGAGGTGAAGAAGCTCTAGACAAACAATTGGGTGAGTAAGAGTGCGGTTTTCGGAAGGGAAGATCCTCCACATGTCAGATTTTTAACTTAAAATTCCCCACAGGTTGTTAAGCAGGAAACCTGTTGTAGTATCATTTATTGATTTGAAGAAAATGGTTCATGCGATAGACAGAGAAACAATAGAAAAAAATGTTAGAGAATTTGGTGTTAAAGTGAAATTAGCAAATATCATTCGAGAAACTCTAACAGATATGATATCTTAAGTCATATTTATGAGATTATTATCTCAACCATATGAAGTAAAAGCTGGTGTTATACAAGGGGATGGCTTATCACCTTCTGCTTACTGACTGCGTTTTAGAAAAAAATCTAATAATCTGGAAATTGGGAACAAAAAATCACCAAATTGATCCAATCATTCTGGGAAGGAAAGTAAATGAAATTAAGATAAGCTGTTTATCTTCTGCGGTCGATCTTGAATACGATCGGAAAACATGACAGAAGCTGTTACTGAAACAAATCTTCCGGAGAAACCTAAACGAATGGAAATGGTCAAAATTTCAGCCGAAAAGAAACTCGACGACACCTTCCCGTACACCACAGCATCATCAGCAAACAGCCGCACATTGCTATCTACCCTATCCAAAAGATCATTTATGTAGATAGAAAACAACAGCGGACCTACCACACTTCCCTGGGGCACTCCAGATGACACCCTCACCTCCGATGAACACTCACCATCGAGGATAACGTACTGGGTTCTATTACTTAAGAAGTCTTCGAGCCACTCACATACTTGGGAACCAATCCCACCTTAGTTAGGAGTCTGCAGTAGGGTACTCGTGAACTGCAAAGTGCTACCGGCACTCCAGCTAGTACAATGAATGTGTTACAAATAAAAGGATACAATGGTCGAGAAGCTCCTTACAAGCCACAAATTTCTGCAGTCAGTGCTAAACAATGCATCAGGTGCCGTAATGAGCGAGGCCACCGGATAGTGGGTGCCTACAACCGACTGGTTTGGAGCGATGAATCACGCTGTATCCCGTGGCAATCCGACGGAATGTTTTTGGGTTTCTGAATGCCCGGAGAATGTTAGTTACCATCGCTTGTGAGCCGTGGCGTCATTAAGTTAGTAGACTGTTCTGTCTGGCACCACTAGCTCAAGGGTAGTATCGACTATGCCTCTTGCGGCCCCGTTGCCAATATATATGAGGAAGAGTTGGTATCCCTGGGTTACGTCCTCAGAAGGCCTTTACTTGCCGATGTATACAGGGTGGTCCATTGATCGTGACCGGGCCAAATATCTCACGAAATAAGCGTCAAACGAAAAAACTACAAAGGACGAAACTCGTCTAGCTTGAAGGGGGAAACCAGATGGCGCTATGGTTGGCCCGCTAGATGGCGCTGCCATAGGTCAAACGGATATCAACTGCGTTTTTATAAATAGGAAACCCCATTTTTATTACATATTCGTGTAGTACGTAAAGAAATATGAGTGTTTTAGTTGGACCACTTTTTTCGCTTTGTGATAGATGGCGCTCTAATAGTCACAAACATATGGCTCACAATTTTATACGAACAGTTGGTAACAGGTAGGTTTTTTTAAATTAAAATACAAAACGTAGGTACGTTTGAACATTTTATTTCGGTTGTTCCAATGTGATACATGTACCTTTGTAAACTTATCATTTCTGAGAACGCAACGGACATGCATTGACAATGCGCTGACGCATGTTGTCAGGCGTTGTCGGTGGATCACGATAGCATATATCCTTCGACTTTCCCCACAGAATGAAATCCGGGGACGTCAGATCCGGTGAACGTGCGGGGCATGGTATGGTGCTTCTACGACCAATCCAATGAAATATGCTATTCAATACCGCTTCAACCGCACGCGAGCTATGTGGCGGACATCGATCATGTTGGAAGTACATCGTCATTCTGTCATGCAGTGAAACATCTTGTAGTAACATCGGTAGAACATTACGTAGGAAATCAGCATACATTACACCATTTAAATTGCCATCGATAAAATGGGGGCTTATTATCCTTCCTCCCACAATGCCGCACCGTACATTAACCCGCCAAGGTCGCTGATGTTCCACTTGTCGCAGCCATCGTGGATTTTCCGTTGCCCAATAGTGCATATTAAGCCGGTTTACGTTACCGCTGTTGGTGAATGACGCTTCGTCGCTAAATAGAACGCTTGCAGAAAATCCGTCATCGTCGCGTAATTTCTCTTGTGCCCAGTGGCAGAACTGTACACGACGTTCAAAGTCGTCGCCATGCAATTCCTGGTGCACAGAAATATGGTACGGGTGCAATCGATGTTGATGTAGCATTCTCGACACCGACGTTTTTGAGATTCCCGATTCTCGCGCAGTTTGTCTGCTACTGATGTGCGGATTAGCCGCAACAGCAGCTAAAACACCTACTTCGGCATCATCATTTGTCGCAGGTCGTAGTTGACGTTTCACATGTGGCTGAACACTTTCTTAAATAACATAACTATCTGGCGGACGGTCCGGACAGTTGGATGATGTCGTCCAGGATACCGAGCAGCATACATAGCACACGCCCGTTGGGCATTTTGATCACAACAGCCATACATCAACACGATATCGACCTTTTCCGCAATTGGTAAACAGTCCATTTTAACACAGATAATGTATCACGAAGCAAATACCGTCCGCATTGGCGGAATGTTACGTGATACCACGTACTTGTCGTTTGTGACTATTACAACGCCATCTATCACAAAGCGAAAAAAGTGGTCCAACCAAAACATTCATATTTCTTTACGTACTACACGAATATGTGATAAAAAATGGGGGTGCCTATTTAAAAAAACGCAGTTGATATCCGTTTGACCTATGGCAGCGCCATCTAGCAGGCCAACCATAGCGCCATCTGGTTTCCCCCTTCAAGCTAGACGAGTTTCGTCCTTTGTAGTTTTTTCGTTTGGTGCTTATTTCGTGAGATATTTGGCCCGGTCTTATCAATGGACCACCCTGTACACGGGTTCGCTGGCCCGAGGAGAAGGCACCAAGTTTGGGGATTGGCGGTAGCGCCGCGACAAGAGGCGGTCACGAGGGCCGAGCGGCCGAAGCCACGAGCTACGCAAGGAGGGCCTGCGCAGCGTAAAGGTACCGGAGTACTTCACTGGGGCCAGCGTCGACTACAAGCAGTTGGCCGACACGCTGTCGGTTGGTTGGCAACATTCGTGTCGGACGACCGCTCGTGGCCTGGCTGCCCCCTTGTACCTGGCTTTCATCGGCACCACTCAGCAACCGCCGTGACGCACCGTGGATCCGTGGAGCTGCTTGCTGATAAAGGGGAGTACCATTCTGTAATCCTCGTGGTGATTGGTGGCATTGTCTGCCCGACCTAATTATTTTCTAGTTTGTACCCAACAATCAGAGTTTTACTCGGTCGTCTCTTTGGTCGTAAATACAGACCGTAGTATTGTTCTACACACTAGTCGTTTGAAAAGTTTTTTTTCTGATATTATATTACCTTTTCTTTCTAGTTTATACCCGATCATTAACGTTTTAATGAATCAGCTCCTGGTCCGAAATACGGTTGGAACAATTGTATCAGGGCACAGGTTGCCGTTAAACAAACAGGGGTCTTGTGGTTAGATTTAGATGTTAACCGGTTCAATTCCTTGACTGTAATTGAATTAGTTATAATCCCAACAACCTGCTGTACTAAGCTGTCCGTTGCTGTCTTGGAAAGACCGGGTCATTATTGGTGTATTTTTAACTGAATCTTGTGTGAGTTCTCTTATAATAAGTGCTCATACGTAATGTTTTAAAACGTTCCTTCAGAGCGGCCTCCGTAACTGACAAGCAGTTTAACTTTGGAAATATTAACAGCCAACTGTCATCAGGGCTTTTGTCAGAATAAGATTGTCAAAAGGTACGGGTTGGGATCTAGTGGCCGGCCGCGGTGGCCGAGGGGTTCTAGGCGCGTCAGCCCGGAGCCACGCGGCTGCTACAGTCGCAGGTTCGAATCCTGCCTCGGGCATGGATGTGTGTGATGTCCTTAGGTTAGTTAGGTTTAAGTAGTTCTAAGTCTAGGGGACTGATGACCTCAGATGTTAAGTCCCATAGTGCTCAGAGCCATTTTTTTGGGATCTAGTCGCACCTTGGTTGCCGATTGAAATTAAGAGGTTTGCTTGCTTTGAAGCAAGCCTTATCATTGGTTGTTTAACCTTTAAGCACAGGTGTGCATCTTTCGACATATAGTTTCCAAATTTTAAAAAAATACGTCATCTGTCTGACTAATTGAAACTCTCTTGTCATCAATATTGCTTATATGTTTTCATTTGTTGCAGAACCTATGTAATAAGAGAAACTGTGTCCAGCGCGGCAGTAAACACAGCTGTGATAATGGGCGGGCTGCAGGTCCGGTCGCCTTGTAATTATTGTCATGTTGTTCTTGTTTTGACTTCTCTTGCAAAAGCTTATTCATTTCACAAATTGTTAATTCTGTAGGGAAAACAAACTTATGATTATATATTGTTAAATAAACAGGCTGTGTGAAAAGAAAGTTAAATTGGTGGGTCCTCCCTGCCACATTTTCCTTATATTCCAGTAAATACCACTTTCCAACGTGTAGAGCCAACTGTGAAGAACGGCGGTGTTTTTCATGTTGAGGTGTGCTCCTCTTATTGCGCTTAAGAAAATGCTAAATGCGGAGGGATTTGTGCCGTGAAGCGGGTACATCGATGGTTTCTTGGGTATCGATATACCTGTGGTTACAAGCTACGAAGGTCTTTGGTGCTCGGCTTAGGCAAGAGCGGTTTTGAGGGAGAGCGAAAGCGTGGAGCGAGCAGTGCCGCCGTGGCTGTTGGAGTAAACTGGGATGGTAATTGCTGGGGCGGCAGCCGATGTTTGGACGGCATGGAGTGGAGGCACGCGTAGTTCTGTTAGCTCTGACAGAGCCCGGGGCGAGTCCGGGCTGCTCACTACTGCCCTTACACAATTGCAAGTCTTGTGAAAAGCTCACTTTTGGAAATACTTGAGTGTGAAGCCCGTGGGTTTCGTTATCCTTCCTGTTCACTACGAGTGTCACATTAGTGAGGACCGCTAAGTGTAAGTTCAAATGGTTCAAACAGCTCTGAGCACTATGGGACTTAACATCTGAGGTCATCAGTCCCCTAGAACTTAGAACTACTTAAACCTAACTAACGTAAGGACATCACACACATCCATGCCCGAGGCACGATTCGAACCTGCGACCGTAGCGGTCGCGCGGTTCCAGACTGTAGCGCCTAGAACCGCTCAGCCACACCGGCCGGCTAAGTGTAAATGTGTCTGCCAGTGTGGTCACTGTACCGTTATTGCTTGAAGGTGTTTGGTCAGACATCCTGAGACACTATTATGCGCAAGTGGTGCTCATTAACCTAGAGAAGTGAAAGCACCAGCCATTTCCAGTATCTGAATAAGTTGTAGTGAATTTTGCCTTTGGAGGCGATTCTTGATTACAGTTTAGTGTTGAAATATCTTGTGGACGTGTGTAACTGTCATAAGTTTCAGGTGAAGTTTGTTTAGTTTGGTTCGAAAGCGCACGGGTCATTAATCTCTAATAGATTTATAGACCTGTTCTTCGCACGAAGTTTGTTAATGTTGGGGCGCATTTGCGGTGACTGTATTAGCGCAGGAATGTGTCCACTGATACCATTACTTCGCACTAGGGTGATTGTATTCTGTTCCTTGTATTTTACGTAATTTCTATAATTTGCATGTGAAATCACAGTTGTAAATAAAATAGTGTCGGACGGTTGGTTGTTAGCTCAGTTCAAATTTCTCTATCGTCCGTGCCATTTTGCCTCGAGTGCGACGTGTTCTCTCGTCGCTGGTACTGACAGCTGTAATCAGGATTATCTTGAGGATTTAAGACCGTCTTCTAAGGCTACTCATATTATTTCACCAGTAGCCATTGTTCCACCTCCGTTACTTACGCCTTAATCAAAACGTGTCTGATATTTGATTAAGCCACCGAAGACATTAAGCCTTTCTTCTATTCTATTCCGTGTGGAATGGTGATTGTTCCAAATTTTGACAGAGTGCTTTAATGTTTGCCCGTATTTGACATTTGGCGTTGCGTTGGCTGTTAAATACATTAAATGTAAAGCGATTGCAAATATGGACTACCATTAGCTGTAGAATAAAATGGCGACAATGAAAATGCATGCATGTCCAAAGGAACCTTGCATCGTAATTCAGAATAACACAGGCACTGCAATATCGTACTGGCTGTGAAAAGTTTCTTGTTCTATCCTATTGAAGCGCGGGCGGTGGTGTATTATTTTCGACGCCTGACAGGGTGTAAATTGTTTAAATAAGAATAAGGAACGAAGACTTAACCTCTTTAATGGCGCCACACCTCACGGACAGTTAATGTTTAATTTGAGATCACTTTAGTAAAGGTGGTGTGTTTCTTTCAACCGTAGGGTGATGTAAATCAAGTCTAAGATGTATTATACCTTTTAATTCTTTTTAACTAAATTTCTGTTTTGTTAAAAGTGATATGTGCCACACTATGCCACTTTGTCTCCCTTGGTTTGCTTAAGCAGTTCCTGTTTCACAAGAGTGACTCATCTAACGTTTGGCAGTTTCGTATCTGATTCCGTTTAGGTAAAATTTTGTCTTTCTGCAAGGTGAGGTACGCCACGTATTGATAAATTGTACTTTAATGCTGTTATAGTAAAAAAAAATGGTTCAAATGGCTCTGAGCACTATGGGACTTAACATCTGAGGTCATCAGTCCCCTAGAACTTAGAACTAGTTAAACCTAACTAACCTAAGGACATCACACACATCCATGCCCGAGGCAGAATTCGAACCTGCGAGCGTAGCGGTCGCGCGGTTCCAGACTGAAGCGCCTAGAACCGCTCGGCCAGCTGTTACAGTAAACGCACATTTTGTTTAAGGGCTTTTATGCTGTTAGAGTAAATGCACATTGTGTTTAAGGGACACATATGTCCGTCTGTGGCTTTGGAATATAAGTGCACAGTAACTTTGATGGATTTAGGCCAATGATCTGCGCTAGTGTGATTAATGGTTTTGGTTAAAGAGATTTTTTAACGGTTTTATAAAAAATGTTTATACTGAAGAAAGAATTATACCGAAGGAAAATTTTTTAAAAATTCGAAATTTTATTAGTTGTTTGTCTGTACCAGCAATTCACCACTCCCTTCATCCGCTGTCCAGCGCTTTACAGGCTTGTGTACAGCGTACAGTAGAGGAACAGATCGGAGACGATGATAGTTTTGTGTAAACCTGACAAAGCATTTGTGAGATAATGTTCTTTGGTCAATAATCCTTCTGAAATGCACTGGCCTGCCCAAGTCACGACCTTAACCAAAGGAACATCATTGGGATGAGGTAGAACGTCGACGTTGCTTCACACCCTTTACTTCTGCCCTTGTTCCACACACATTCAGATACATTATTGAAAGTGTCCCCAGCAAAGGCGAAGGGTGGACACACCTGATATTAAGATCTACTAATAGATTTCCGGATATTTTTCATGAGATAGTGTACTCGTATACATACGAGAATGCGAGCTGACTGTACTAAATTCTTGAGGGTTCCCCGCCGGGACCGTGGTTCGGTGGTAATAAGGGATGGTGAGAGATGCGCGCCACGCTGCAGGTCGGCCTATTGCCGTCCTCGGAATGTGGACGGCCGTTCGGAGCGCGGCTTGGCAGGGGGGCGATATTCCGCGGTCCGTGCTCGCCCGGCCTGGGAGCAGCGACCCGGCCAGCAGCCGCCCGGCCGCCGCAAAGAGGTCAAGGCTACGGCGCGCAGCTCTTGCGCCAACTCGTTCGCCAAATTTTCGCCCCACGCTCCAGGCATTTCGCCACGCTGCTGCGCCCTAAAGCCGTCGGCACACGGACCGTGCTGTCGAGCGTCAACGCTGAGCGTGCGAAGTTCAACGTGCTGCTGAACGCTCAGAAACGATGCGAGATGTGCATACGGTCCGTGGGCCCCAACGTGATACACGCGATCGCAACGCAGTCTGGCGGCAGTTGCGGGAAGTTTCTAGTTCGTAAATCACACTGTTTACTAAACGGGCGCGCGTAAAATTCCCACTTTAGCTCTATTAAAAAGCACATTTCCTCCACGAAAAGTAAAGTACCATGTCCAATCAGTAAGGACATAGGCTTATAAAAGTTCCACTACAAACAGTGCGATACAAATTTGCAATACTTCTTCACATAAGATAAACATCATTCCCACATTTTAGTAAAACTCTAAGGTCAGTCTTACTTGATCACTGTTCCTACCCAGTAGCAGAATCTTTGCAACATGTGAATTACGAAGCGCAAAAGGGAAAGGAGCAAAATATCTTTATACAAGTAGCGCAAGCTGTCGTGTAGATTAAACCAGTCGAACAAAGTGACCCCTCAAAGAAAAGGTGAACTTATATTTACATAACATCAAATATTATAGTATATACTTATATTAAACCAATAATAAAGTATGAGAACCTAATAAAACGTGAATGTTAGCAAAAAAATTGATGTGTCGAGACATGAACCACCGCCCCAACGCACAGCTCCATTACGAAGAGTGACGCTACTCATTACGCTAAACCAACATCATAGACTGGGTCATTAATCATACTATGTTACGCAAGGTGAAAATCTTAATCGTAGATATGTTACTAACTGAAATTTAATTATAACAAATTATACGAAGAACAATGAGTTTTGGGTGGATCTTCAGTATGTAGCTGCCTTCAAATAGCCTACTCTCATAATACGCAAGTTACAATAATTCTTTTGCCACGAATATGATGTTTCTCATTATTTGATTGCAACGAATCACAAAGTAACAACGGGTTTTCTAGTGATTCTCAATTTGCTGGTGCTCAGAAACGGCATATATACATAAAGACTTGAAATGAATGCCAATATGGCGCCTCGCAACTCTGTACTCAAGGGAGACGGCGTCCGTGTGACGTAGGTGGCGTTGTGCCATCTCATTGGTCATCGCTCAGACGCACGCTCAGAATATCTGATATGCCAGATATTGCTCTGCACGTTCGGAAAGACTCCGAACGTGCTATTCCACGCTATGACGTCAGAAACTCGCCACGCTCAACGCTCAACGTTCGGATGCACGGTCCGTGTGCCGACGGCTTAAGCCCCAGCACGCGGACCGTGCCGTCGAACGTCAACGTTGAGCGTGCCGAGTTCAACGAGATACTGAACGCTCAGAAACGATGCGACTTGTGCAGACCGTACGTGTGCTTTAACATGGTACATGCGGTCGCAGCGCGCTCCAGCGGCAGTTGTCGGCTGTAACTGGCTCGCAATTCACACTGTTGACACAATGTACGCATGTAAAACTCCGCTATTAAAATGCACATTTCCTCCATTGTTCATATGCTGGTCATGTTGTACTGTCTATAATGTACATAAATAAAAATTTCAATAGCCATGAACCTTCTATAAGGCAAAAAGGAAAGTACCATGTCCAGTCAGAAAGAATATCGACTTATAAAAGTTCCATTACAAATAGATGGATGCAAATTTACAATAGTTCCAAACCTTCGCCCTTCCCATTAACTACGTCCGTCTGATCGGCTCCTTTCTCTCCCGCCGTCCTTCCTGTGTCACCATCCATAACACAGATTCCTACACCTTTTTCCCCTCCGCCGGTGTGCCCCAAGGCTCCGTCCTCTCCCCCCTTCTGTACCTTTTGTACACGGCGGACATGCCGCCGCCGTCACCCCCCGTCCACCTTCTCCAGTTTGCCGGTGACACCGCCTTCCTTGCCCTTGCCCCCACCCTGCAGCGCTCCCAACACCTTCTCCAATCCCACCTTGACCAGTTCACCACTTGGTGCAACCAGTGGTTGCTCAAGGTCAATCCCTCCAAAACCCAGGCGATCATTGTAGGCAAATCCACCCCTTCCTTCCGCCTCCTTGATTTCTATCTCACCATCTATGGCCGTCCTATCGCCCTCACTCCCACCCTTAAGTACCTTGGCGTCACCCTCGACCGTCGCCTCTCCTGGACTCCCCATCTCCAGACAATCCAAGCCAAGGCACGCTCCCAACTCCGTCTCCTCAAGCTCCTTTCCGGCCGTACGTGGGGTCTGGACCCCTCCACCATCCTCCACACCTATAAATCCATCCGCCCTATCCTTTGTTACGCCCATCTGGCTTGGATCTCCGCCTCCCCTACCTTTTATAAATCCCTCCAAATCACTGAACGCCATGCTCTCCGCCTCGCCTATCGCATCCGTCTCCCCTCCCCCACACGGATCCTGTACGATCTCATCCCCTTCCCCCATCTCCTCCTTTTCCTTGAAAGGATACGGATCCTGTACACCTCCTGCAAACTCGATCCTCCTCACCCGCTAGTCTCCCCGATCCTCTCCCACCCCCACCCGCCGCTGCGCCTGTATTCCCACGTCCCACCCGGTCTCCATCTCTCCACCCTCCTTATCCTCTCCCAAGGTGGCTTCCGCCAACTCCCTCTCCCTGATGATGCCCTCCTCCCCTCCATCTATCCTTCCTACCAACTTTGATCCTCCCACCCTCCTCCTGTGTTTGCTCCTCTGGGCACCCTCCCTCCCTTCTCTCCCTCTTCCCTCCCTCCTCCATTTCTCCCCACTCCTCCCCTGGGCATCCCCTCCCCTGTCCCTCTCCTCCTCCCTCCATCTCCTCACCCATTGGCATCCTTGTTCTGCCCTCTCCCCCACCTCACCCTTATTCCCCTCTTGGCAGGTCCCCGGACTCGCACACGCTAAGTGGACATTTGCGCGCCGGAGATCATCGCCATCAGTGTCTCGTGTGTGCCGTCGTGTTTAGTGTTCAGTGTTCACCGTCACACTCCATCATTCACCAGTGCCATCGGCATCTTCAGTGTTTGTGCTTCGTGTCAACAGTTTGTAGTGTGGATTGTCATCGAGTGTGAACGGCTTCATGTTTTTTATGTTCATGTGTCTACTGTTTTTTCCCGCCGTTTTGTTCTAAGTCATGTATCTTCTCTGTTTTTATCATTGTACTATCTTTGGCTGAAGAGCGGCGTATTGTGCTGCTGCCAGCCTACCTGTTCTACGGGTTTTAAAATCACAATAAAGAAAAAAAAATTACAATAGTTCTCCACATATGCTTCCACCATGACGTCATGCGCACAACTGAGAAAACACGTTGCTTTCTGCGCATAGCTTTCTGCGCCCCCCTGAGTACCAGCAGAGCTTGGAAAAACAAATGAGTTACGAAATGACGTGTAATTCACGATACTGCCGCTAGGAGACCAGTAAGCAGCAATGGCTGACAATGGAAGACTGATGACACAGCAACGATCGACAATTGTGTTAATTTTCCATTAAACGAAAAGCCTTGTACAGACTCAGAGGCATTTTCGACAACAGTTTAACACACGATGGGTCCCTTGCAAGAAGACCATCCACAGGTTGTACGATAAATTTTACAGGAAGGAACAGTGTTTGAAGCGAAGCAACCTCGGCCTAAGCCTGTTTGTTCGCCGGAGAATATTGAAGCGGTACGAGTTGCTCTACAGAGAAGTCCCGGGAGATCGTGTAGAAAGGCAGCAGTGCAACTGGGAATATCCAGACGCTCCGTTCAACGCATTCTTAAAAGTGACCTCCATATGTATCCATACAAGATGACCTGTGCACAGAAGCTCACTGAAGAACACAAGCAGCAGAGACTACTGTTTGCTCAGTGGGCAGAGGATGGGGAAGAAACTCTCAACAACGTTTGGTTTTCAGACGAGTCGCATTTTCATTTAGACGGTGTGGTTAAGAAACAAAATGTACGCTTTTGGGCCACTGAAAACCCACAAGTGCTTCATGAACGACAACATTATTCTCCGAGGATTACAGTGTGGGCTGCTATTTCCAGTCACGGACTTACTGGGCCCTTTATCTTTGAAGAAACTGCGAACAGCGAGCGTTATTTGAGCATGCTTCGCAATAGCTTCATTCCACAGCTCCTTGCTACTGCCTTGCCCTTCAACACACAGTGGTTCATGCAAGGTGGAGCAAGGCCACATACTGCAAACACTGTATTGGAGTTTTTGCACGAGCATTTCGACATGCTGATCATTTTACTCAGGTTTCCAGGTCTCTTCAATGACGGACAAAATTGGCCCCCCAATAGTCCAGACTTCACTCAATCCATGTGACTTTTTCTTTGGGGGTACCTAAAGGAAAAAATGTTCCCGAAACGTCCACGTGATTTAATGGAGCTCAGAAGACTTATTCTTCAAGGTTGCAGTGAAATTACGAAAGACATGTGCCGTAGGGTAACCATTAACTTCAGTGTTCGTTTGAAGGAGGTTAGGAAACGAAATGGTGGACATAATGAGCATGTGCTGAGTTAGTACAAATCTCCATGGACGGCTCTTGATTGTAGTATATGTTCCTTTCAGATTGTATTGACAATAAAGTTTATATTCAAAAACAAAATGGTAACACATTTCGTGCGCCACCCTGTAATTTCGACACATACCTTCTTTTGTGTGTTAGACGTCTTAACCGCGTTAAGTCGTAGTGCCACCTGACAGCACTGACAAGAATATTGATGGTGTATGGGTTGCTTCAATATATTGAAGGTCTGACAAACTAGTATTGTCAATAAATATTGAATGTGTGCAGGCCCCTAAAAAGAGCTTTAGAAGTCAACGCTCGGCAGACTCAATTGATCATTGACATACCGACGCACTCGCAACGCGATTGACAGCTGAATCGTATGCTGGCATGTGATGCCCACACACTACGAGTAATCAATTTTACTCAGAATGTCAATCGGTAAAAAGGACTTAACGGCGGAGCGCGACGCCGGAAGAGCGCCGGCCAGCGCGGCAGGTGGCGGTATGCGGTAACGGCACCGGGGCCGGCATTCCACAGTGCGGACGCGCCGCTGTAGGGTGGGGCGGCTCTGGGACTCACACGCCGCTCTGCCAACACGGCGGGCGAGCCGACCCGTAACGGCGCCCACTTCTTCAACCCCGCCAAACACTAGCCTGTTTAGGTTCGTATGAGCAATTGTCAGCGGGCTCGTGCACATGCGCAGAGCTGAATTCGCGTTGAGCAGTGCCTTCCTCCCGCTTCTGGCTTCTTGAAGCGTGGCTGTTTGCTGTATGAGCAGTAGAGTTGTGGCGATTCGTGAAGAATCGTAAGAATCGAATCGTGATACGGACGAATCGTCGTTCAAAAGGATCGTAAGAACGATTGCGTGTTTCCGAGTCGTGACGATTCCAAGTTCCAACGATTCATCGCTTCTTAGTACGCTATGCTTCAAAGGCAACTTCCGAATCATGCCGAGTCGTGCCGAATGATTACGATCGCCAGATGGCAGTCAAGTGGAGGATGCGTGCAACGAGTTAAAATTTCATAGAGTGGCTGAGATACTAGTTACAGCGCTCCTAGCGGCAACCAACGCTAACTTGGCCGCCATGTTCTCCTTAGTCAAAACATTAGGAAAGCGTTACTGTTGTTTGTGTTGGAAGTGTGTCAGCTGTTGTGATATTACTGCAATATTAAACTTTTCTAGTTGACTTTTTTGTTATAAAATATAAAGTCAACATGCCTGCAGTGTGTTCAGCGTTCAACTGCACAAATCGCAGCGATAAAACAACAAATATTTCATATTATGAGAAAGTATATTACTACCGAAATACGACACACGTTTTTTAATGTTTATTAAAGAGTCATTTGCATTGGAACTGTAATTATGCTTAAGACAAATGCAGGAAGTAATTTATTTATCGTTGATTACAGATTTCCTTTAAAAGATAAGGAAATTACAAAAAGAACCGAGAAAACTGGTTTCCTACTACAGCCAGTTACCTCTGTTCAGCTCATTTTGAAGAGAAATATATGTACCACACAAATGTCTAGAGGCGCCTTTTGTCAAAACCAGTACCTACTTTCTTTAACTTTCCACCACATTTACAAAAGCAAGATAAAGTATTACGACCACAACCCAGAAAGCGATCTTTCGACAATTTGCAAGATAGTGCTGTTACAGTGACATCATTAGCACAAAGTAAGTCAATAATTTAATTTTACTCCGTGTCTTATTACTTTGAAATACATACTTTCTATTATAATGTTATGGTGTAACTCTGTTATAAACTTATGATGTAACTACATTCTTTCAGTGCCTGTCGGACCCACATCTATTTCTGCTGACCACAATTACTGTCTACCAAGCCCTAAGAAGTTGAGAACACAATATAACAGAGTACAAGCAGAGAATGTGCGACTAAAGAAGCGGATAAAGCAAATGAAGCAACTTAGTGTACGACACAAAAGAAGAATAGTGCAGTTACAGACTTTAGTTGCTGGTTTGAGAAGAAGGCTAGGTAGTTCAGTTTCTGATATGTTAAACAGTGAACATGTAGTTGGTTTGTTGAAGGAGCTATTGGAACTTCAGTGCAGTGCTAAAGTATGCCATTATTCTCAGCAAATAAGGAAATTTGCCCTGACCCTACACTTTTATTCTGCCAAGGCATACAGCTACTTACGAAAATTTGTGAAATTACCCCACCCAAGAACGCTTCGACTTTGTTATTGAATTACTATGCTTGTGTTAACTACTTGTAACACATATTTCAAATAAATTCTCGTTCACAGTGTACTGGTTTTTGAGGCTTTGACTGTTTACTTTGAAATAGCGACAAAAATATCTTATTTCTGCGCCCGTTACTGTTTCTAATAGTTAACCACAGCATGTTTAGAAGTTTCACCGTAATATTCTGGTGGGACCTGCTCTAATTGCATTAATTTATGGGCAACAAGTAACGTTACAGTGGATGGACAGACTTATTTGAGTTGTCTTGTAGTGTTATCTACATAGAAAAGTTTAGCCATATTTCGACAAAAACATCCCTTTTTGCTGTCAGTGTACACTGAAATCACTGCTGTCTATTGCTTGTTTTAGAAAAAATAAAGCTAGTATGGGCTATTTCAAGTAAGTCAAACGCAGTTACAAGGGGGCGGGACACAGCAGACGAATGCCTTGACTAAAGAAAACATGGCGGCCAGACCTTCAATTTGCTTCAAACATGGCGGACCTATAGCCACTCTATGAAATTTTAACTCGTTGGATGCGTGTGAACAAAAGAAGCAAATTTGCGCCACCTTTCGCACAAATCGACTCCTCTTTCCTGGCATACTGAAATAAAACAATAGATGCAATCAAATCAAACGGGACCTTTCATCAATTAAGGCATTACACGTATAAATCGAGAATCACACTTTTAACGTTATACACATGTTTACTCATAAATAAACTATTTCTGGCATATCTTATCATGACACAGTTCGATTCTAACCCCACTGAAAATTTCAGACATGTCCTGCCATCTGTGAGTAAGATGTAGAACTTTTTGCATTCCGTAAGAACCGTGCCATCGCACTCTAGAATGAATCGTGAAACAATCGTCAACGAATCGTAGGAATCGATTCGCAATGTGAGATTGAATCGTAGGAATCGAATCGGGAAAAAGAATCGTGCTGCCCAACTCTAATGAGCAGTAGCAGGAAGTAGCCAGATGCTACCCGGAAAAATTTTTCTGGCGCGCCCAAGCTGCCAGATTCGCGCATGCGCAGAGCAAGCTGAGTTATAGGGGGAAGGGGGGGGGGGAAATCCATCCCCACGTGACCTGTGTATATGTTTCGTGTCTTCGAAATATTGCTGCTCTCTTCGTTTACAGCTCCCACGCCGGATGAAATCAAAATAGATTTCTGTGGCCAGGAGCCATCAAGTGAATTAATATACATTCTCATAACCATGCAGTCTGGTCCCTTTAATCCCCCAAACCAACCAACCAATGATAACCATGAAAGAGCAAAATAAGTTAGTAGTTTCAATTTTCTGATTTTATATTATTTCCACGTGATTAGTAATCAACCATTAATGTCTTAATGAAGCTATTACTGTCTGTTTTGTAGAGAAATTTGCTTCTATTAATTTCTTTCTGCTGAGTCAGTTAGTTTATTAGGAACGAAGTGTTTCATTCTGCACTATTGGCTACTTTCAACTTCGTTCAATTTCAAGTGCAAATTTTCATTTTCTGGGACGAATGACATTATACCATAATAAAGAACCAAACATGAGACTACAGCACTGGACCTCCGAGAAAATTGGTATCAAGAAAACCACATAAAAGCTGGATATAAGGTACTTCAGAGTGCATCTGGGCATACAAATGTGCAATTAGAGCGGAATGAAGCAGTTTACTGTGGTTTATGAAATTCCCATGCTGGCTGGAATAGTCTCTGATGTCATGTTCCTATTATGACACTGCGAAGGCAAATTTGGACAGCAGTTTTGAACTAAAGATTTTGTTCAAAATATAATGACAGTTGTAGCAGAATTTTACAAATCTGCCTTCTGTGAAAGTGGCACTCACAAGGCACTTGTCTAGTACTTCCTCTAGTCTTGAAGTTATTTCTTAAATTTGTGTTTACGTCTTAAATTTATAGAATGACATTCTATGGTAAATGGTAGACTGGCCGCATACCGTGTTTTATCGTTTTAACTCCGCACATGGCTTCATATTTAATCCTAAAGTAGAATATAAACTGTCAGTTGTACAGTTTCTTTGCCTCACAGACAACCTTGTTAATTTTTTGCACATTTTGAAATAGTCGTGAAATTTATTGTCCTTTATCCCGGCTTAAGCTACAAAAGAAACTGTTTTTATCCCAAGAGGTTTGCATTCCATCCTACTAGCTTTTTGCGGTGCTGTGTAGATGTAGACCTGTTGGAAATGCTACATAACAATATTGCAGAGTACGAATTTAATGAACAATCTGTCAAATTCACCCCATAGCAAAATGTTATGGTACTCCGAGCTGTGGAGTCTAATTTTGAAATGATATTTTGCCAAGAACTGCTTCCTTATTCAAATCCTTTATTTGGGTGGG
This sequence comes from Schistocerca piceifrons, assembly GCF_021461385.2. Lineage (NCBI taxonomy): Eukaryota > Metazoa > Arthropoda > Insecta > Orthoptera > Acrididae > Schistocerca > Schistocerca piceifrons. The sequence continues at coordinate 932,325,808 of NC_060139.1, read as the reverse complement.
GTATGATAAAACAATTGCTCTGAGTACAACTCTGTATGTCCTCTCAACAACATGCCACAGGGCTGCACATGGTCATGTGATGCCCCACCACGAAATTCCACCAGAAATTCGACGAAAAGCGGATGAGCAGAGCAAGCACAAAGCACGGGCTGCCTACGTCATCGTAGCTGCGAATGTGCAGTACTGCTGTTGCCTGGCGCTGTCTGGTAACTGATCAAACGAACCTTTTCTCACACGGGGCGGGGCAAACCGGAAAGTGATAGTACTTCTCTGTAGGAGTCACATGGAACGCACGGAAACAGGTGTCTGCAGCAATCTCGGTAGTCCCGCACGGTACTGTGCTGGGGCCACTGTTGTTATAGTTATGCATGTTTCGCATCTCCCTCAGGACTCACATAGCATGAGTTTTTCTTATTGGAAACTTCTTTCACAATGAATATTTCGTCCGTAAGGGACACTACTGTGAGGGCTGCGACTGTCGATAATTACAAGTAAAACGGTTTCTGCGTCAGTCACTTTCTTATTTTGTAGTTCCTCGATTCACGCCATTATATTTAGGTTTGTTTGTTCACATAGCTGGTGCTGACGAAGAGTACAGACGTCTTTTCAAGTGGCACACAAAGTGTAGTGCGCGGTGGCAGAGCGGTTCTAGGCGCATCAGTCCGGAACCGCGCTGCTGCTACGGTCGAAGGTTCGATTCGTGCTTCGGGCATGGATATGTGTGATGTCCTTAGGTAAGTTAGGTTTAAGTACTTCTGGGGGACTGATGACCTCAGATGTTAAGTCCCATAGTGCTCAGAGCCATTTGAACCAAGGGCAGTGTAGGTTGTTTTGCGTCTTTCGAGGAACGGTAGAGTCGTAAAACATCTGCATACTGCTGCCTGATTAGGATAGGTACGGTAATTTGTAGTAATTTGCTATAAACTAACTGCGATGATCCAGTTCAATGTACTGTTTCCTGGTTTTGCCAACAGATGGCATAACAATGTATTCTCAAGTAGCACTACAGCTGCACTGTCTCGCGGTCAAAAGTATGCGGTGACAAAGCAAGTTAATGTTGAGTGGCACATGTCACGGTGGAAGCAGAGTGGTTGCTTTCCTCATAGTTGTCAATCCATTTTAGGCCTACAATAAGCCAGCAATGTACATTTTACTTACACACAATAGGTACTATGAAACCTGAAGTGGTAGCTAAATAATTTGGATTATTTATTTGCGACTACAAGGACCTTAGGAAGTCAATGCTTAGCGTTAGGACAATCAGACTCCAGTTTGCGTTTCTCATTTGCACGACAGTCAACTTTGCTCTTATATCAGTCCTACACTTCTCTGCAAGACGTTTATAGCAAATATTATTCGAGGCACGATTTGACACACATGAATGATGTGAAGGAAAAACCAAGTTCATCATGGACGCAATGCTCTTTCTACTTCATACCATGATAGCTGCAAAAAACAACCGACTAAGGAAGCCGTCTATATGTGAGATAACTGTTGTCAACATTCAAGTTATGAAGATGGGAGATAATGCAGTAGGGTGAATGGAAGTTTGTGTTGTGATGTTACCTTACCGCTACTGCAGAATAACCTTACCTTTTGCAAAATTACCTTCCTGTGTATACTTCAAGGTCATGTACAATTACGAACACTGCCAATAATAACAAGAGTGTAATGGCTTGTAAAATGTGGCTCACACATATTGTTACTTAATAAAATTAATTGCAATTTTTTTTGTTATTTTGCTCTACTGAAACAATACTTTTCTTTAAAAACACTGTCAAATCACCTTACCATTCCCTACACTCCCCCCACTGTACGTTTACAGTATCACTTCAAAGATGTGTTCATGCTACAGCTCAAAAGACACATTATAACTTTCACTGCCATTGGTCTGCTAGTGTGAAAAGACGTCTGTGCTCTTCACCAACAACAGCTACGCAAACAAACAGTTCTCCACCAGAAGGTGGTGGTGTGAATCATCGATATGAGCAGTGGTAAAATAAACAAGTGACTGATGCAGACACTGTTTTATTTGCATTCTTTCCCAATACATTTTTGATCACGTGTATTCACAAATTATATGACCATATCTCGTGGGCTAGCGGATAGCGTCACTGCTTTTAGATCACAGGATCTCGATTTCGATTCCTGGTAGAGGATTTTCTTCATTTGGGGAGTAGGAGCTTGAATTGTCTTCATCACTTCCCCTCACCTTTATCGACGCTCATACCACCGATGTAGCGACAAACTGAAAAATTTACGCCAGGTGGCTGACCAACCCCAGTAGGGGGTCTGTTGCCTACGATGCCATACGATAATTCCAGTTCTTATATTTACTTTGCTGCCCATTACTGAAGGTTTTGCTGTTCTAATCAAAATCGATAGCAGATCAACGCCAACAATAATAGGTAACAGTTAGCACCTGTCATCTAAGGGCAGCGTGTTTGACTAGTAATCAGAATGTCCTCACCACCGCGTTCGAATCCTGCCACTGCTTAAATTTTGATTAATAATCAGCATTGGCAGCTGAAGACTTCCGGCGTAAGAAGTCACCATCGTTCTGCCAACGGCCTTGTTACAGAGGGCAGAGGACCAGACAGAGATTCGCGGCACTCTTTCTCCTAAGGGTGGAAAACTGCCCCTAAAGGTGGAAGAATAAGCAATGATTAACAGCATGAGAATGCAGAAGGCAATGGAAACCACCACATTAAAGTCACGTAACGTGTATCCACGTTACATGTCGCCTGTAGTTGAAAAAGTGCCGTGATGATCTCTCCATTGGCAAAAGATTCTGGAATAGTACCCCATTCGAATCTCTGGGAGGAGACTGCCAAGGGGAAGGTGACCATCAGAAAAGGATCGTACTATCATCGAAACGATAACGTTCTACAAGTCTAGGTGTGGAATGTTAGAACCTTGAACGTGATAGGGCAACTAGAAATCTGAAAAGGGAAATTCGAAGGCTCAATCTAGATGCAGTAGCTGTCAGTGAAGTGAAATGGAAAGAAGACAAGGATTTCTAGTCAGACGAGTGTAGGATGATATCTACAGTTGCAGAAAATGGTATAATAGGGGTAGGATTCGTTATGAATAGGAAGGTAGGGCAGAGGGTGTGTTACTGTAAACAGTTTAGTGATAGGGTTTTTCTTATCAGAATTGACATCATACCAACACCAACAATGATAGTTCAGGCATACATGCCAATGTCGCAAGCTGAAGATGAAGAGATACAGAAAGTATATGAGGATACTGAAAGAGTAATACAGTACGTAAAGGGAGATAAAAATCTAACAGTCATGGCGGAATGGAATGCAGTTGTAGGGGAAGGAGTAGAAGAAAAGGTTACAGGAAAATATGGGCTTGGGACAAGGAATAAGAGAGGTGAAAGACTAATTGCGTTCTGAAGTAAAAGCGAATACTCTGTTCAAGAAACATAAAAGGAGGGGGCATACTTGGAAAAGGATGGGTGATACGGGAAGATTTCAGTTAGATTACATCATGGTCAGACAGAGATTCCGAAATTAGAAACTGGATTGTAAGACATGTCCAGGAGCAGATATAGACTCAGATCACAATATAGTAGTGATGAAGAGCAGGCTGAAGCTTAAAACATTAGTTAGGAAGAATCAATACGCAAAGAAGTGGGATATGGAGGTACTAAGGAATGACGAGATACGCTTGAAGTTTTCTAAGACTATAGATACAACAACAAGGAAGAGCTTAGTAGACAGTATAGTTGAAGAGGAATGGACATCTCTTAAAGGGGCATTCACAGAAGTTTGAAAGAAAGTCATAGGTACAAAGAAGGTAACTGCGAAGAAACCATGGGTAACAGAAGAAACACTTCAGTTGATCGATGAAAGGAGGAAGCACAAAAATATTCCGGGAAACTCGGGAATACGGGAATACAAGTCGCCAAGGAAAGAAATGAATAGGAAGTGCAGGGAAGCTAAGACGATGGCTGCACGAAAAATGTGAAGAAATCGAAAAAGAAATTACTGTCGGAAGGACAGACTCAGCATACAGGAAAGTCAAAACAACTATCGGTGGCATTAAAAGCAAGGGTGGTAACATTAAGAGTGCAACGGGAATTCCACTGTTCAATGCAGAGAATAGGGCGGTTAGGGGGAAATAATACATTGGAAGTCTCTATGAGGGGGAAGATTTGTCTGATGTGATAGAAGAAGAAATAGGAGTCGATTTAGAAGAGAGATGGGATCCAGTATTAGAATCAGACTCTTAAAGAGCTTAGGAGGATATAAGATCAAATAAGGCAGAAGGGGCAGATAACATTGCATCAGAATTTTTAAAATTATTGGGGGAAGTGGCAACAAATGACTATTCACGTTGGTGTGTAAAATGAATGAGTTTGGCGCCACACCATGAGACTTTCGGAAAAATATCATTCACACAGTTCTGAAGACTGCAAGAGCTGACAAGTGTGAGAATTATGGCACAATCAGCTCAATAGCCCACGCATCCAAGTTGCTGACAAGAATCAAGAATAATATACAGAAGAATGGAAAAGAAAGTTGAGGATTTGCTAGATGACGATCAGTTTGGTTTTAGAATAGGTAAAGGCACCTGAGAGGCAATTCTGAAATTGTGGTTGATAATGGAAACAAGACTAAAGAAAAATCAGGACACGTTCATAGGATTTGTCGACCTGGAAAAAGCGTTCGATAATGTAAACCGGTGTAAGATGTTCGAGATTCTGAGAAAAATAGGGGAAAGCTAGAGGGAGATACAGGTAATATTCAATATGTACAAGAGCCAAGAGAGAATAATAAGAGTGGACGACCAAGAAAGAAGTGCTTGGATTAAAAAGGGATGTAGTCTTTCGACCCTGCTGTTCAATCTGTACATCGAAAAAGCAATAATGGAAATAAAAAAAAGGTTCAGGAGTGGAACTAAAGTCCAAGGTGAAATGATATTAGTGATACAATTCACTAATGACATTGATATCCTGAGTGAAAGTGATGAAGAATTGCATGATATGCTGAGTGGAAGGAACAGTCTAATGAGTACAGAATATGGACTGAGAGTAAATCGAAGAAGGGCGAACGTAATGAGAAGTACCAAAAATAAGAACAGCAAGAAGCTTAACAGGATTGATGGTAACGAAGTAGACAAAGTGAAGGAATTCTAGTATCTGGGCAGCAAAATAACCAATGATGGATGCAAGGAGAACATCAAAAGCAGATTAGCAATGGCAAAAAGGGCATTCCTGGGCAAGAGAAATCTACTAGTATCAAACATAGACCTTAATTTGAGGAAAAGATTCCTGAGAATGTAAGTCTGGAGTGCAGCATTGTATGGTAGTGAAGCATGGACTGTGGGAAAACTGGGACAGAAGACATTCGACGCTTTTGAGATGTGGTGCTATAGGTGAATGTTGAAAAGTTGGTGAACTGATAAAGAGAGACGAGGTTCTGTGCAGAATCAGAGAGGAAAGGAATATGTGGAGCCGGCCGGGGTGGCCGAGCGGTTCTAAGCGCTACAGTCTGGAACCGCGCGACAGCTACGGTCCGAGGTTCGAATCCTGCCTCGGGCGTGGATCTGTGTGACGTCCTTAGGTTAGTTAGGTTTAAGTAGTCCAAAGTTCTAGGGGACTGATGACCTCAGAAGTTAAGTCCCATAGTGCTCAGAGCCATTTGAACCATTTTTTTTAATATGTGGAAAACACTGATAAGGAGAAGGGACATGATGATAGGATATATGTTGAGACATGAGGGAGTGACTTCCATGGTAATAGAGGGGACTGCATCATTCAAAAACTGTAGAGGAAGACATAGATTGGAATGCATCCTGCAAATAATTGAGGATGAAGGTTGCAAGTACTACTCTGAGATGAAGAGTTTGAAACAGGAGAGGAATTCGTCGCAGGCCGCATCAAACCAGTCAGAAGACTGATGACCCCCAAAAAAATGCGGAAGATTATGAGACAGATGTACTGTACGAGGGTATTCAACAGGTAATTCAGTATGAATTGGAATGTGGTAGTAGGGGAAGAAAGGATTACTGGAGAATACAGGATTAGTACCATAAATAAGAGATGTCAAAGACTAATTGAGGCCTGCAATAAATTTCAGCCAGGAATAGCGAACGCATTATTAAAAAGCCCCAAAAGGGGAAGGTGTGCTTGGAAAAGGCCTGGAGACGTGGGAAAATCCCAGCTGGATTTCATTGTGGTCAGACAAATATTCCGAAATCAGCCATCGTTTGTAAGCTTTACTAGGAGTAGGTATGGATTCGGATAACAGTTCAGTAGTGATGAAGAGCAGACTAAAGTTTACGAGAACCTGCTGGAAAAATCAGTGTGGGAAGAAGTGAGACACTTAACTATTGATGAATTATGGGATACGTTTGAAGTTCTCTGTTGATAAAATGGTTTAAATGGCTCTGAGCACTATGCGACTTAACTTCTGAGGTCATCAGTCGCCTAGAACTTAGAACTAATTAAACCTAACTAAACTAAGGACATCACACACATCCATGCCCGAGGCAGGATTCGAACCTGCGACCGTAGCGGTCGCCCGGCTCCAGACTGTAGCGCCCAGAACCGCACGGCCACTCCGGCCGGCTCTCTGTTGATACGGCGATAGTAAGCACCATAGTAGGCAGTCCAGGTGATGAGTAATGGACATATCTTAAATAGAAAAACAGTTGAACAGAAAAACATAGGCCAAGGAAGGTAACTGTGAAGCTACAGAAATGCAGTGATTGATTATTGAGAGAAGGAAAAACAAAAACGTTCAGGGAAAGACAGTAGTACAGCAACGTAACTCCCTTAGAAATGGAAGAAATAGGAAGGTAAGGCGAAATGTGTACATGTAGAATGTGAAGAAATAGAAAAAGAAACGATCGTCGGAAGGACTGACTCAGCAAATTGGAAAGTCAGAGCAACGTTCGGTGAAATTAAAAGCAGGGGCGGCAACATTAAGACTCCAATGGAAGTCGCACTGTCGAAAGAAAACGAATGAACGGAAAGGGGGAAAGAGTGCATTCAAGGCCTGTAATTAGAAGGGGGTAGGGGGGAAGAGGACTTGTCTGATGTGAGAGAAGAAGAAATTGGAGTCGTTGTGGTAGAGGCAGGGGACCCAGTATTAAAATCAGAATTTGAAAGAGCACAGGAAGAATTTAGATCAGATAAGGCAGACTGGATAGAGACCATTCCATCGAAATTTCTAAAGTCATTCGGAGAAATGGCAACCAAACGACTATTCAAGTTGTTAGGTTGAACAAGTGAGACTGGCGAGTACCATCAGACTTACGGAAAAATATCACCCACACAGTTCCGAACATAGCAAGGGCAGAAGGTAAGTGCCGAAAGTATCGCACAATCAGCTTACGACCTCACGCAGCCAAGTTTCTGGCAAGAATAATACACAGAAGAACGGAAAAGAAGATTGAGGATCTCTTAAATGATTATTATTTTGGCTTTCCGAAAGGTAAAGACATCAGAGAGGCAGTTTAGACGTTACACTTGATAATGGAAGCATGGCGGAATGATTTAAGAAAAATCAAGCCAAGTTTTGCCGACCTATAAATAGCCTTGGACAATGTACACTGAGGTGGCGAAAGTCATGGAAGAGCGTGTCCACATATGCAGAAGGCGGCAGTATCGCTACGCGAGGTATAAAACGGCGGTGCATTGGCGGATCTGTCATTTGTACTCATGTGATTCATGTAAAAAGGTTTCTGACATGGTTAGAACCGCAGAATTTTAAACCGGAATGGTAGTTGCAGCTAGACGTATCGGACGTTTTATTTCGGAAACCGTTAGGCAATTCAACATTCCGTCATCCACAGAGTCAAGAGTGCGCCGATAATACTAAATTTCACGCGTTATCTCTCATTTTGGATAACGCAGTGACCGACGACCACCACTTAACGACTGAGAGCAGCGGCGTTTGCATAGAGTTGTACGTGATAACAGACAAGCAACATTGCGTGAAATAACAGCAAAAATCAATGTTGGACGTGCGACGAACGTACCCGTTAGGACAATGCTACGAAATTTGGCATTAATGGACTATGGTAGCAGAAACCTTTGCTAACAGCACAACACAGCTTGCAGCGCCTCTCCTAGGCTTATAGCCGTATCGATTGGACCATAGACGACTGGAAGTCCGTGGCCCAGTCAGAGGAGTTCCGATTTCGGTTGGGAAGAGCTGATGGCAGGGTTCGAGTGTGGTGCAGACCCCACAAAGCCATGGACCCAAGCTGTCAACAAGGCACTGTGCAGACTGGTGGTGGCTCCATAATGGTGTGGGCTGTATTGACATGGAATGGATTGGGTCCTCTGGTCCAACTGAACCTATCGTTGACTGGAAACGGCTATGTTCGGCTACTTGGAGCCCGTTTGCAGTCATTCATGGACTTTATATTCGCAAACAGCGATGGAATTTTTATGGATGACGATACGTCATGTCACTGGGCCACAGTTGATTTCAGATGAGCAGGTAACTAAAGATACGAAAACAGCAAGAATAAAGGAAGACAGCAATTCACGTATATTCTAGCGTTGCTTTAGGTACATTAAAAATTTGCTAAAGTACGTTTCGTAACGGGTGAACGACTTATTTTAAATAAAAGCAGAAACAAATGAAGGAAAAAATGTATAAGGAGAAAGGATCAATTTCAGTTTGGCAGTGCGGCAACGGTCAGTATTGCACGGAGTCCAGCAGAAAATAGTGATGTGCCCTTAGTTGCCACGGTAATACGGCCCATGTGGTCACAAATGGAAATGAAAAAAAGGCAAGGAAGCACTTTCTCCTGTACATTTCGTATGAGAATGGCTATGTAAAGACAATAACACGTTTGGTCTTGTATAAAATAAAGTAAATTTTAGTATAAAGACATTTTAATTAACGTGCCTTGCGATGTAATTTTTTGGCTTAAGTTTAATAAATTATTTAAATGCCAGTTTTCTTCTACTCACTACGTTGTATTACAAAAGTCTTAATTAATTTAATGTATCTTGCTACAAGTAAATAACGCGTTCGTAAAATACCGTCTCTGCAATGCACATTTCTGGAATTACTATTGTAAACGTACCACTACAAATGTTCTCCATTTTCCAGGCTTCAAGCCAAATTCTTTTTTAGTGAAAAATCTACCTTAAGTGATTTACAAGCTTGTTTTTCAATGCTTTTTATTATCCTTGTGAAGGATGATAGTGTTGAGACTGATATGTAATTGATTACATTGTTAGTGCCGCTTAATATGTACACAGGCAGAACCTTTGTATCTTTTAGATGTGGTGGGTTGTAATTGGGTATATATGATGCGTTAGCGTTGTCCAATAAATGCTATCAGTCCTGGTTGTTTAATACTGAACGCCATGTTACTGACTGACTGCTCCTAGGCAATAGCAAGACACCAGTACTAGCACAGAGTTATACGACCTGTGTTAGTAAAAGTTGTGTCTTACGGAAATTCTGTGTTAGATAAATTTCACCACCGCTAAAGTATTTCTTTACAAAATATGCCAAGTTCTTAGTATAAAATTTCGCGCTAACCTATTTTCTAATTTTGTGTTTGGCTGTTTTTAGTTTCTTGTTATGAGATTCTTGCTGAACATTATTTCGTACTGTTAATTGGCACATGCGTATAATGAAAATGAATTTCAGTTATTGTATCCAGTAAATCTGTATGTCTACACCTACATCTACATACATACTCCGCAATCACCATACAGTGCGTGACGGAGGGTACCTCGTACCACAACTAGCATCTTCTCTCGCTGTTCCGCTCCCAAACAGAACGAGGGAAAAATGACTGCGTATATGCCTCTGTACGAGCCCTAATCTCTCTTATCTTATCTTTGTGGTCTTTCAGCGAAATGTAAGTTGGCGGCACTAAAACTATACTGCAGTCAGCCTCAAATGCTTGTTCTCTAAATTTCCTCAGTAGTGATTCACGAAAAGAACGCCTCCTTTCCTCTAGAGACTCCCACCCGAGTTCCTGAAGCATTTCCGTAACACTCACGTGATGATCAAACCTACCAGTAACAAATCTAGCAGCCCGCCTCTGAATTGCTTCTATGTCCTACCTCAATCCGACCTGATAGGGATCCCAAACGCTCGAGCAGTACTCAAGAATAGGTCGTATTAGTGTTTTATAAGCGGTCTCCTTTACAGATGTACCACATCTTCCCAAAATTCTACCAATGAACCGAAGACAACTATCCGCCTTCCCCACAACTGCCATTACATGCTTGTCCCACTTCATATCGCCCTGCAATGTTACGCCCAAATATTTAATCGACGTGACTGTTTCAAGCGCTACACTACTAATGGAGTATTCAAATATTACAGGATTCTTTTTCCTTTCCATCTGCATTAATTTATATTTATCTATATTTAGAGTTAGCTGCCATTCTTTACACAAATCACAAATCCTGTCCATCTTGTATCCTCCTACTGTCACTCAACGACGACACCTTCCCGTACACCACAGCATCATCAGCAAACAGTCGCACATTGCTATCCACCCTATCCAAAAGATCATTTATGTAGAAAGAAAGTGACCGTGCGGCTCTAGGCACTATAGTCTGGAGCCGAGCGACTGCTACGGTCGCAGGTTCGAATCCTGCCTCGGGCATGGATGTGTTTGATGTCCTTAGTTTAGTTAGGTTTAATTAGTTCTAAGTTCTAGGCGACTGATGATCTCAGAAGTTAAGTCGCATAGTGCTCAGAACCATTTGAACAATTTTTTTGTAGATAGAAAACAACAGCGGACCTACCACACTTCCCTGGGGCACTCCAGATGATACCCCCACCTCCGATGAACATTCACCATCGAGGACAACGTACTGGGTTCTATTACTTAAGAAGTCTTCGAAGCACTCACATACTTGTGAACCAATCCCATATGCTCGTACCTTAGTTAGGAGTCTGCAGTGGGGCAACGAGTCAAACGCTTGACGGAAGTCAAGGAATATGGCATCCGTCTGATACCCTTCATCCATAGTTCGCAAGATATGTGAAAAAAGGGCGAGTTGCGTTTCGCAGGAACGATGCTTTCTAAAGCTGTGCTGATGCATGGACAGCTACTTCTCTGTCTCAAGGAAATTCATTATATTCGAACTGAGAATATGTTCGAGAATCATGCAACAAACCGATGTTAAGGATATTTGTCTGTAATTCTGAGGATCCATCCTTCTACCCTTCTTATATACAGGCGTCACCTGCGCTTTTTTCCAGTCGCTCGTGACTTTACGTTGAGCAAGAGATTCGCGATAAATGGAAGCTAAGTAAGGAGCCAATGCAGTAGAGTTCTCTCTGTAAAACCGCATTGGAAGCACATCAGGACCTGGCGATTTATTTATTTTCAACCCATTCAGCTGCTTCACAACCCCAGGGATGTCTATCACTATGTCCTCCATAAGGGAATCTGTATGAGACTCAAACGGCGGTATGTTTGTATGATCCTCCTGCGTGAAAGATTTCTCAAATGCTAAATTTAAAATTTAAGCTTTCGTTTTGCTGTCTTCCGTTGCCAGGCGAGACTGATCAGTGAGTGGCTTGATCGAAGCCTTCGACCCGCTTACCGATTTTACGTAAGACCAGAATTTCCTTGGGTTTTCAGCAAGATCTTTTGCTAAGGTATGGCGGTGGTAGTGGTTGAATGCCTCGCGCATCGCTCTTTTTACAGCAGCACGAATCTCTACTAACTTTTGCCTGCCCTCATTCGCCCCATCTTTCTTGTACCGCGCCGGTCGGTGTGGCCGAGCGATTCTAGGCGCTTCAGTCTGGGACCGCCCGACCGCTACGGTCGCAGGTTCGAATCTTGCCTCGGGCATGGATGTGTGTGATGTCCTTAGGTTAGTTAGGTTTAAGTAGTTCTAAGTTCTAGGGGACTGATGATCTCAGATGTTAAGTCCCATAGTGCTCAGAGCCATTTGAACCATTTTTCTTGTACCGCGAGTGCAACTGTCTTTGCTTCCTGAGCATTCTCCGAATTGCGCTGTTAAACCACGGTGGGTCTTTTCCGTCCGCAACCCACTTTTTCGGCACATACTTTTCCAATGCGTGATTTACAATGTGTTTAACATTTGCCCATAATTCCTCCACGCTCATCGTATCGGAAGTAAATGAAGTCGATTCATTTACTAAGTGGGATGCTAACAACTGCTTATCTGCTCTTTCTAGTAAGAATACTCTCCTAGCCTTCTTGACCGACTTTTTAACTTTCGTAACCATAGCCGTAATGACAACATCATGATCACTAAACCCTGTCTCAACACTGACACCGTTGATGAGGTCTAGTCTGTTCGTGGCTACCAGATCTAAAATATTTCCATTACGCGTTGGCTGTCGATTTTGCTGCTCAAGACATTTCGGATAATGTGTTCAAAAATAATTCACACGACGGCTTGTCTGTACCACCTGTAATGAATCCATAGACATCCCAGTCTATACTAGGTAGGTTGTAGCCTCCGACTAATATAGCATGATCCGGGTACTTCTGCGATACAGAATGTAGACTCCCTTTGAACGATTCTAGAACTGTCACGATGGAACCTGGTGGACACTAATAACACCCCACAATTAACTTTATTTCCCCGAGCCCTGTTAAACATGTCCAGATAACTTCACAGTCACACTCTACTTCGACCTCAGTAGACACAATATTTTTGTCAACTGCAATGAAGACACCACCTCCTACGGTGTCTAATCTGTCTCTCGGATACGCGTTCCAACCCTCACTAAATATTTCAGAACTTCCTATCTCAGGGTTCAGCCAGGTCTCAGTCGCGAGAATAATTTGCGCTCCACACGCTTCCTGGCCCCCCATGAACCATGGACCTTGCCGTTGGTGGGGAGGCTTGCGTGCCTCAGCGATACAGATAGCCGTACCGTAGGTACAACCACAACGGAGGGGTATCTGTTGAGAGGCCAGACAAACATGTGGTTCCTGAAGAGGGGCAGCAGCCTTTTCAGTAGTTGCAGGGGCAACAGTCTGGATGATTGACTGATCTGGCCTTGTAACATTAACCAAAACGGCCTTGCTGTGCTGGTACTGCGAACGGCTGAAAGCAAGGGGAAACTACGGCCGTAATTTTTCCCGAGGGCATGCAGCTTTGCTGTATGATTAAATGATGATGGCGTCCTCTTGGGTAAAATATTCCGGAGGTAAAATAGTCCCCCATTCGGATCTCCGGGCGGGGACTACTCAAGAGGATGTCGTTATCAGGAGAAAGAAAACTGGCGTTCTACGGATCGGAGCGTGGAATGTCAGATCCCTTAATCGGGCAGGTAGGTTAGAAAATTTAAAAAGGGAAATGGATAGGTTAAAGTTAGATATAGTGGGAATTAGTGAAGTTCGGTGGCAGGAGGGACAAGACTTCTGGTCAGGTGACTACAGGGTTATAAACACAAAGTCAAATAGGGGTAATGCAGGAGTAGGTTTAATAATGAATAGGAAAATAGGAGTGCGGGTAAGCTACTACAAACAGCATAGTGAACGCATTATTGTGGCCAAGATAGATACGAAGCCCACACCTACTACAGTAGTACAAGTTTATATGCCAACTAGCTCTGCAGATGACGAAGAAATTGATGAAATGTATGATGAAATAAAAGAAATTAATCAGATAGTGAAGGGAGACGAAAATTTAATAGTCATGGATGACTGGAATTCGAGTGTAGGAAAAGGGAGAGAAGGAAACGTAGTAGGTGAATATGGATTGGGGCTAAGAAATGAAAGAGGAAGCCGCCTGATAGAATTTTTCACAGAGCACAACTTAATCATAGCTAACACTTGGTTTAAGAATCATGATAGAAGGTTGTATACATGGAAGAACCCTGGAGATACTAAAAGGTATCAGATAGATTATATAATGGTAAGACAGAGATTTAGGAACCAGGTTTTAAATTGTAAGACATTTCCAGGGGCAGATGTGGACTCTGACCACAATCTGTTGGTTATGACCTGTAGATTAAAACTGAAGAAACTGCAAAAAGGTGGTAAATTTAAGGAGATGGGACCTGGATAAACTGAAAGAACCAGAGGTTGTACAGAGTTTCAGGGAGAGCATAAGGGAACAATTGAAAGGAATGGGGGAAAGAAATACAGTAGAAGAAGAATGGGTAGCTCTCAGGGATGAAGTAGTGAAGGCAGCAGACGATCAAGTAGGTAAAAAGAAGAGGGTTAGTAGAAATCCTTGGGTAACAGAAGAAATATTGAATTTAATTGATGAAAGGAGAAAATATAAAAATGCAGTAAATGAAGCAGGCAAAAAGGAATACAAAAGTCTCAAAAATGAGATGGACAGGAAGTGCAAAATGGCTAAGCAGGGATGGCTAGAGGACAAATGTAAGGATGTAGAGGCTTATCTCACTAGGGGTAAGATAGATACTGCCTACAGTAAAATTAAAGAGACCTTTGGAGATAAGAGAACCACATGTATGAACATCAAGAGCTCAGATGGAAACCCAGTTCTAAGCAAAGAAGGGAAAGCAGAAAGGTGGAAGGAGTATATAGAGGGTCTATACAAGGGCGATGCACTTGAGGACAATATTATGGAAATGGAAGAGGATGTAGATGAAGATGAAATGGGAGATACGATACTGCGTGAAGAGTTTGACAGAGCACTGAAGGACCTGAGTCGAAACAAGGCCCCCGGAGTAGACAAAATTCCATTGCAACTACTGACGGCCTTGGGAGAGCCAGTCCTGACAAAACTCTACCATCTGGTGAGCAAGATGTACGAAACAGGCGAAATACCCTCAGACTTCAAGAAGAATATAATCATTCCAATCCCAAAGAAAGCAGGTGTTGACAGATGTGAAAATTACCGAACCATCAGTTTAATAAGCCACAGCTGCAAAGTACTAACACGAATTCTTTACAGACGAATGGAAAAACTAGTAGAAGCCGACCTCGGGGAAGATCAGTTTGGATTCCGTAGAAATACTGGAACACGTGAGGCAATACTGACCTTACGACTTATCTTAGAAGAAAGATTAAGGAAAGGCAAACCTACATTTCTAGCATTTGTAGACTTAGAGAAAGCTTTTGACAATGTTGACTGGAATACTCTCTTTCAAATTCTAAAGGTGGCAGGGGTAAAATACAGGGAGCGAAAGGCTATTTACAACTTGTACAGAAACCAGATGGCAGTTATAAGAGTCGAGGGGCATGAAAGGGAAGCAGTGGTTGGGAAGGGAGTGAGACAGGGTTGTAGCCTCTCCCCGATGTTATTCAATCTCTATATTGAGCAAGCAGTAAAGGAAACAAAAGAAAAATTTGGAGTAGGTATTAAAATCCATGGAGAAGAAATAAAAACTTTGAGGTTCGCCGATGACATTGTAATTCTGTCAGAGACAGCAAAGGACTTGGAAGAGCAGTTGAACGGAATGGATGGTGTCTTGAAGGGAGGATATAAGATGAACATCAACAAAAGCAAAACGAGGATAATGGAATGTAGTCGAGTTAAGTCGGGTGATGCTGAGGGTATTAGATTAGGAAATGAGACACTTAAAGTAGTAAAGGAGTTTTGCTATTTGGGGAGCAAAATAACTGATGATGGACGAAGTAGAGAGGATATAAAATGTAGACTGGCAATGGCAAGGAAAGCGTTTCTGAAGAAGAGAAATTTGTTAACATCGAGTATAGATTTAAGTGTCAGGAAGTTATTTCTGAAAGTATTTGTATGGAGTGTAGCCATGTATGGAAGTGAAACATGGACGGTAAATAGTTTAGACAAGAAGAGAATAGAAGCTTTTGAAATGTGGTGCTACAGAAGAATACTGAAGATTAGATGGGTAGATCACATAACTAATGATGAAGTATTGAATAGGATTGGGGAGAAGAGAAGTTTGTGGCACAACTTGACCAGAAGAAGGGATCGGTTGGTAGGACATGTTCTGAGGCATCAAGGGATCACCAATTTAGTATTGGAGGGCAGCGTGGAGGGTAAAAATCGTAGGGGGAGACCAAGAGATGAATACACTAAGCAGATTCAGAAGGATGTAGGTTGCAGTAGGTACTGGGAGATGAAGAAGCTTGCACAGGATAGAGTAGCATGGAGAGCTGCATCAAACCAGTCTCAGGACTGAAGACCACAACAACAACAACAACGCTTCCTGGAGGGCAGTAAATTCAGGAACTTTATTCCGAACACTCTGAAAATTTACTGCTAATATCTAGATAAATATAATATATAATGTTATATTATCTGTGCGCTTGTGTTTTGGACTTTGTTTGTACCACCGAGCTTAGATGTTAACTGTGAAGTTAATGATGTGTATTTTTAAGTACAGAGATATTGCATTCTATTTTATTTACCGAGCGAGGTGGAGCGGTGGTTAGCACACTGGACTCGCATTCGGGAGGACGACGGTTCAATCCCGCGTCCGGCCATCCTGATTTAGGTTTTCCGTGATTTCCCTAAATCGCTTCAGGCAAATGCCGGGATGGTTCCTTTGAAAGGGCACGGCCGACTTCCTTCCCCGTCCTTCCCTAATCCGATGAGACCGATGACCTCGCTGTTTGGTCTCTTCCCCCAAACAATCCAATCCAATCTATTTACTTACTTGCCTGCATTCTAACTGACGCATACTTTGCTGTACGGGATGTCCCACGAGGAACGGTCAGTATTGAGGGATATGACAGGAACAATCATTTAAAGCAAAAAGTCCGTTAAACATGGGCTCTAAAACACGTACACCAGACAGGCACAGAGAGTTCTTTCTGTGTGTCATATTACTGTCTTTTGGAAATTCTGTGGCAGATAAACTTCACCACTGCTAAAACATTTATTTACAAAATATTGCAAGTTTTTATAATTAAATTTCGAGCTATCCTATTTTCTAATTTTGTGTTTGGCTATTTTTAGTTTCTTGTTATGAGCCTCTCGCTGAACATTATTTCACACTGCGTGTCTGTCTGCCACACAGTGCTTTCTCCGCTTGGTGAGCAGTGACCTGTCCCCCTGTGCATTTTCTTTCTTTCTGTGTGTCTGTGGATCAATGAATCTAATCTAATTCATTACTGTTTATCATAGGATGTGAATAGGAAAGTATATGGGATGGCAATGAGGAGAACAGCTTATTAACAGGCCACCGCAAAGCTATTCTCCACACAGTTTATGTGGGAGGTGGGAGTCTTCACTGATGCTTGCATCTTGAAGTCTGATTCTGTGGCAAAGAGAGTGTGTGCCCATGTTTTATACTAGACCCAAAACAAAGTTCTCAATATGGAACTCTTATCTAAAATTAGTACCTTCTTGCTGCATTCTGATATGTCCGGTCAAGAGGAAATGAGTGACCTAATTTTCATGTATTTGAATGAAGGATGCAGCAGATCTGAGGTAAGTCCAGGCAGGTATCAGTGCAATGTATATTACAGCTTTGTAGATGGTATAACATTTTAAAGGCATCTCGAAAGTTGGAGTAGCACTTAAGAAGTATACACCTGAGCAGTTTTTCATGCTTTACTTTTCTCTTCTGTATGGTGACAAATGCTTGGAAATATATTTCACATCACTCAACAGAAAAATTAACTTAGAAAGAGGGTGAGGAATTATCTGGAGATGACAAAAAGTTGCAGTTCCAATCAATTGTAACAGGGAAGGAAGCTGACTTCAACACAAATGCATTTGTATTGTTACTATCTTATCTCTTAAAGTATATCAAAATAATGCCTTTTTTCTGTTCGACTATTTGCATACATTTCCAACAGCTTAACTACAGACGTGCATATGCACATGTGTAACTTCCGGGAAATACAGGCCATGCATAATAGCGCATTGATTCCCACATTCGATGGGAGCCATCGTGCTTTTTACCAGATGACAAGCACTTTTAACCACCTGTTGCTCACTAAGTTTTTTCTGTCCATTAATTCTAAAGAGTGGACATTGAAGTTTACTGAAGATTATTGGCAATCCGAAATGTTGTGGAACTTGTCATCAAAATATTTGTCGCTGTTTCTTTTTTTCTTGCATCAGTTGGTGGTAAGACCTGTATCAGAATAAGTTATGTTTCCCCATGATCATATAGTTACTTCTCCTAAACTAGCATCCTCAGTATCCATTAACCCAAAAGCAGTGTAAGTATTTCTAGATGTTGGTTGCTTTTGGAGAAAATATGGAAGTACACCCAACATAAAGTCACATCAATAACATTTTCCACTTTTAATTCCTCTGGTTTTCTGATTGTAGGAATATTTCCCTACAGCATGGTAGGCACCTCACTTAGAACAATATCCACACATGGTTAAGAAACAACGCGTTTATTAAACCACTAAACGACCACAAAAAAGCATGAAATAGTCACCAAATTTACAGATGCTGAAGAAAGTCACTTGTCGATGTGGTGGCATTAAACAAAGATGTGGCACGGTAGAATTAACAGGCAGCAAATAAAGTCACAACCTCATTGGGAGTATCGCCAGCATGACACATATTTTTCGACATGAGGCGCAGATTAATTCATGGAAGATGTGGCATGGAGACTGATGTACAGGCTTAGCTGCATAGCAGCCACAGAGACAGCTTGGGCGTGTGTTTAAGCTTCATAGTTTCTCAGTACAAAGCACATCACCACATGGCATGTCCATAATAGCAAGGACATGGAGCAGAAACTAATGTTGATGCTGTTAGGAGAAGGTGAAGACTGAGAGTGAGGCTAGCTCGGTGGAAGACTCACTAGGAACTGGGTTATTGTCCTGTACCAGTAGCTATTGACCATAGTAGGCAGGTATCCCATTGCATGGCAGGATCAACAGCTTGAAACAGAAGTAAATATTTGAAGGAAGAAACTCGCTGCCATAGCAGATGGCTGTAGCGAGCTAGGGACATACGAAAACACAGACATGTAGTGAAAGACCGCCATACAGTTCCCTTCTTGCAACCCCCCCCCCTGCATCCTCCCCCCACAAGAACAGAGTTTGGGTGGTAAGTGAAATGGTGAAGGCTGATAACAGTGGATGGGACTGTTGTACCAATGGTGAGGACTTGGGTGGTGTCATCAATGCTGTGGTTGCCGACGATGCAAACAAAGTGGGTCCTGACATCAGGATGCCCAGGGTGAGGTAGGCAGGGCAGCTGGCTGTTAGCTCTGGCAGTCTGCTGCAAAACATTGAGCAGCAGTGCAGTACTAGCTGTGGTCAGGTCAGCCTGGGCCTATGTTTAGTGTTGGACACACAGAGGTGGGCAGGCACTGGGCATAACTGTCACCATGGGGCTGGAGAGGCAAGGTTGCATCAGTGTTGTCAGGTGCCTGTAAGGAGGAGTTGACAGTCTGGTGGCCACGTTTGACAGCTGAAAGCACACGTGCTGGGCACAATGAGTGTGAGTCACTGGTGCCTCTAGTGTGACGACTGGCAGCAGCACGTCCAGGATGCGGCACTAGGAACACGTGAAATAACACTCTTGTAAAAGTAGCACAGGCTGTGACGTCGCATCAGGGGTGTACCCAAGTGTTAATGGTGGCAGTAGTGAAATCACTGCTTTGAGCATGTGATGCAGGAGAGGTAGAGGGGCAGGGGCTTCAGCATGGTGCATGTTGTCAACAGCTGGCGGGTCAGGGGCAGTGCCAGTGTAACATGGTGAGTTTCCTATAGTGACCTCTGCTTTAGTGGCACAGGGGCTTTGGCTGTGGGGTTGGCAGTGCTGGAGGTGCTGGAGTCTGTAGCCACGTCTGCAAGGTTTTGACATCAATGGTAGCTGGGCTGGGTGGTGTGGGATTAAACAGCGTATAGGTAGGCTTCAGCCTACAATCAGTGCTGTGCTGGTAGAGGTGCCATGGAGATGTAGTTAAATGTCTTGGTGTGCTGCTTCAGGACCCTGGAGTAGCATAGGCAAAGTGGGGCTTGTGAATATCACTGTACAGCATACCATGGGTGCGAGAGGTGAGGTCGCCGTGAACAAATGTTCCACACTGGCCTTGTTGCTGAGGAAGGGTGGGCTGTAGACAAGCCATGCAGTCCTGCAAGCCAGCAACAATGTCATTGATAATGTGATCCATGGTCAGGTCAGTGGGCTCTAGGAAGTCACACAGCATGATAAGTGGCTGGCCTTAAAGGAAGTTGGCGGCAGATATCTCAAAATCAGCCTTGTGAATGATGTGGAGGTCGAGAAGTACCAATGCCAGTTAGTGGTCCACTAATTGTAGTGCCAGGTGAGAGCAGACTTCAAGGTACAGTGGAGCTGTTCCACCATGCCAGTGGCAAGTGGATGGTAGCTTGACAACAGGTGCACATCAAACCCACAAAGGTCTGTCAGTACAAGAAAAAGGGCAGAAATAAATTGGCTCTCGTGATCTGCCCTCAACACCTTGTGGTGGGGGCAGCTGAAATGGACGATCCACTTGGATGTGAAGGCAGCTGCTAGCATGGTGGTGGTGTCATCAGGTATCGGCTTTTTCTAACGCCAGCAGGAGAACCTGGTGAGGAGGTAGCGGGAGCCATCAAGGAACCTGCATAGCAGCAACCTTACTCAGATGGAGGCATAAAAAGCTTAACACAGTGAGGAAGCGGCCAGGTTTTTGAATATCTCTGGGTGTCTGAATTCGAGGATAACTTGTGCCATGTCGGCAGATGGCGGTGGAGATGACATAGCCTAGGAATACCACCTCACTGGCACTGAGAATACATTTTTCTGTGTTGAAGGGGATACCAGCGTCCTGGGGGCGTTCAAAAATACTGAAGTGGTGCTCATAGTGTTCCTAGGGCTTCATGGAAATAATGAATATGTCATCCAAGTAGGCAAAATAGCAGGGTAACCCTTGCAAGATGCCTTCCTAGAAATGCTGCCACACTTAGGCAGCATTACAGAAGGTGAATGTCCGAAAGACACTCTCGTAGAGCGCAAATGGTGTGATGAATCTTCTGGATATGCTTGAGTGTGACTGGAATATGAGTGGAAACTTTGGCACAGCTGATCATGCTGAAAACTGTTTTCCAGTAATTGCTGCATGGGTGCCAGGATCCATTCTTCTTCTTGGTAATGTGAAGAGGAAGAAAGATGCAGCATGCTGACGACAAACAGCTCGTCGAAACCACCCTTCGCAATCTTGAGTTTGTGCAGTGGTATGGGCTGTGGCTGGCAGAAGACAGGTGGTCTGAATGGTGGCACTGCACAGGCAAGCGAGAGCAGGAAATTCTGTCAGTGGATCAGCAAATGAAATGGAATATGCCACCTTCTTCATACTGAAGAAAACATTGATCTTCTGGTATTGCTGTCAGTGAGGTGCCATCCAGCAACATCAGGAAGCAGCCAGTAGTTCCTGATAAAATCTTGAAGTCCACTCCAGTACTGGAGCAGTAATGTCAGCGACAGTGAACGTCCAGGGAAAGCCCCGTCACATGCTGAGGTTGAGGATGCAATGATATATGCTGTAGGTGGCAATGATGGAGTTGTTTGCTAGCATGAGGAGGATGGCTGAGATGGTGTCATGGTACTGTTTGAGTTGCTGCAGGAAGATAGTTTGGAGCCAGCACCGATCAGGAATGGTGTGGCAAAATGAGTGTCATGTAAGAATAAGCACTGGGAGACCGAACAACACCCAGGTGCACCAAATCCCAGTGGCATATAAGTGCCAAGAGCAGGGCTCCTTGCAGTTCACAGCATCTGGGCCAAAGCAATCATGATACCAGCAGGGGCCAGTTGTGTCACAAGAAGTGTCAAGAGGTTACTAGAGCTGTGGCGGTGCTAGCTCTCAGCAGCTGGGGCTGTAAGAATTGGAATCGAGGCAGTCCAAAGTAGCCTGAACTGTTGCCATGTTGGCACTGAGGCAGGCAAGGATGTCATATACTCCCAGCTGCTGGGCACTGTGCTGCAAGCTGGTGGGGAAGGGAGTGGCTAATGGTGTCATTAGCAGTGGCACGGTGGCCAGCAGAGTGACAGTTAGCTGACTATGCCAGATGGGGGTGGAGCTGGTATGTGGCGGCAGTGGTTGCAGACAGGAAGGCCAGTATCTCATGCACCCTATCAGCAAGGATGGCAGCACAGTGACAGAGAGGTCAGCACGTGACACAACAGCTGTCTGTGTTGGGGCCATGTGGTGAGACAGCTAGACGTTGTATAGGATACTATCAGAGACAATATGTGATTCAGTCAGGCTTTGGAGGTGGTGCAGGAATTGCAAGA
Organism: Schistocerca piceifrons; assembly: GCF_021461385.2. Lineage (NCBI taxonomy): Eukaryota > Metazoa > Arthropoda > Insecta > Orthoptera > Acrididae > Schistocerca > Schistocerca piceifrons. The sequence continues at coordinate 932,303,703 of NC_060139.1, read as the reverse complement.
GTTGCAGGTCCCCACCTCTGCTCAGGGGAAGGGAGGACCTGGACGCACCATTTTGGAAGACAGCGTTGTGTCACTAGGTGGTGACTTGTAGCAGTCAGTGGTTGGCGGCAATCTCCGTTGTGTATGTTAGCTCGAGCTGGCTGATCGCAGCAGTGAACTTGGTGGTGTTCTGGATAATGCTGCAGCCATTGAAGATGGCGTCCACTGAGGAAAACTGGTGCAGGTCCTGTGGGTTGAAGTAATACAGGTGATCTGTGGCACATTTGGCTGGAATAGTGATGGCTTGCAGAGGATTAGTGCATCAAGGCAGGGAGGACAGTGGTGACAAGGGCAGCAGAAGAGCTGGTGCAAGCATTGGTGTGGATCCTGGGCCACTGGTGGTTGTGTCGCCATGTGTTGCATTTGCAGGTCGGCATTGCAACGTTTTAGTTCTGCGAGTCATACCATCAGCTCAGGGATAATGTCATGTGGCACTGGAGCAGCAGCTGTATTGGTGAGGTGTCAGTTGGGCGGAAAACGGAAGCTTATCCTCCTAGATTATATGGGCTACCTAAGGTGCATAAACCTAATATCCCACTGAGACCGATAGTAAGTGCTATTGGATCCCCTACTCAAGAGCTGGCTAGACATCTTGCCACCTTGTTACAACCGTTTATTGGAAAAACTGATCATCATATTAAAAACTCTATGCACTTCATCGAAAAATTGAAGGAGATTACCGTCAGCCCCAGTGATATTCTTGTCAGCTTTGATGTGGTGTCTCTGTTCACGATGGTTCCTGTCAACGAAGCTCTTGCTTGCATATCTGACATATTTCCTACTGATATAGTAGCTTTCTTTAGACATTGCCTTTCCACGACTTATTTTCAGTATAATAATGAGTTCTATGAACAAATTAATGGAGTGGCAATGGGTAGGGCTCTAAGTCCAGCCGTTGCTAATATTTTTATGGAATTTTTTGAACAGCAAGCACTACAGTCAGCCAGAAAAAGGCCTTTGAAGTGGTATCGGTATGTGGACGACACTTTTGTCATATGGAATCACGGTGAAGAAGAACTGAACCGTTTTTTGAAGCATTTGAATAGCATCAACTCAAAAATACAATTCACTATGGAGACAGAAAGTAATGGACAGATAAATTTTTTGGACGTCTCAGTAATTAAACGAGCAGATGGGTCTCTGGGTCACAAAGTCTACAGAAAAGATACGCATACAGATCGTTATATTCATAAGAATTCAAACCATCATCCCAGGCAGAAGAGAGGTATTATCAAGTCATTGGTGGACAGGGCTAATAAAATCTGTGAGCCAGCTTATTTGCAAGAGGAACTAAACCACTTGCGAACCGCTTTCCAGAAAAATGGGTACGCTGGCAAGGAGATAGATAGAGCACTCCATCCCAGAAGAAAAATGTCCGAAAACGTGCAACAACAACAACCATCGGTGGGGAAAGTTTTTTCTTCCATTCATCCACAATATTACGGACCGTATCGGGAAAGTGCTGGCCAAGTTCAGAGTTGAAACAATCTTCAGACCCACCAAGAAGATTAGTGAATGCTTAAGATCGACGAAAGATGCACGACACCCTCTAGCTACTCCTGGTGTCTATAAGATTCCGTGTAGTTGTGGGAAGGTTTACATTGGAACCACAAAAAGAAGTATCAATACTCGCCTAACTGAACATAAAAGAAACTGTCGACTGGGACACACGGACAAATCGGCTGTAGCGGAACATGTTTTTGAAACGGGTGACCATGAAATAAAATTTAGTGAGACGAGCGTGCTAGCTAAGACATCGCATTATTATACACGTATGTATAGAGAGGCTGTAGAGATTTTTAAACACCACAATAATTTTAACAGGAAAGAAGAAGGCTTGAAGCTAGATAAGATATGGCGATCGACTCTGTACCAAAGATGTGACAATCGATTACCTTCGATTGAGAGTAATGACGCCAGCCAGAGATAGTTTTACTGTTGACAACACGTGACGAGTGGTGGCGCCCTCTACGCGCTCTATATAAACAGGACCTCCACGGCCTAGCAGCCAGTCGTAGACTCACCTCAGATGATGTTGCCCGCTGCTGGCAACGAAACGTCAGGGAGAAGTATTTCTACTATTGGACCACGGCCTCTTAGCCCGGAAGTTTTAATTACTGATTGTTCATATTGTTACCCAATCCTTCCATTAGGACCTACTGACTGTGTCCTCTCATTAATTAACGTCCTTGTTAAGGCCGTACGCTGATAATACTCCAACTGTCTGCACAAACTGGCAACACTATTGACTATGGCAGGTTCTCGAGAAAGTCTTATCTTCTGTTTGAGACAGTCTGCTAGGTCCATGCCCGTGGTCTAGCGATAAACTGCGTGTCATCTGAATGCAAAGTCTGGCAGTCAACACCGCCCGTTGCCTAAATTTATATAGCGCCTTTTGTTTGAAGGCCGAAGTCATAAATCTAAGAGTAGTGCAGCTACAATGCACACTATGTGATCAAAAGTATCCGAAAACCAGGCTGAAAATTACTTACAAATTAGTGGCGCCCTCCATAGGTAATGCTGGAATTCAATATGGTGTTGGCCCACACTTAGCCTTGATGACAGCTTCCACTCTCGCAGGCAAACGTTCAGTCAGGTGCTGGAAGGTTTTTGGGAAATGGCAGCCCTTCACGGAGTGCTGCACTGAGGAGAGGTACCGATGTCGGTTGGTGAGGCCTGGCACAAAGTCGGCGTTCCAAAACATCCCAAATGTGTTCTATAGGATTCAGATCAGAACTCTGTGCAGACCAGTCCATTACAGGGATGTTATCGTCGTGTAACCACTCCGCCACAGGCTGTGCATTATGAACAGGTGCTCGATCGTGTTAAAAGATGCAGTCGCCATCCCCAAATTGCTCTTCAACAGCCGGCCGCGGTGGTCTCTCGGTTCTAGGCGCGCAGTCCGGAACCGTGCGACTGCTACGGTCGCAGGTTCGAATCCCGCCTTGGGCATGGATGTGTGTGATGTCCTTAGGCTAGTTAGGTCTAAGTAGTTCTAAGTTCTATGGGACTGATGACCACAGCTGTTAAGTCCCATAGTGCTCAGAGCCATTTTTGAGCTCTTCAACAGTGGGAAGCAAGAAAGTGCTTAAATCATCAATGTAGGCCTGTGCTGCGATAGTGGCACGCAAAACAACAAGGGGTGCAAGCCCCCTCCATGAAAAACAAGACCACACCATGACACCACCACCTCCGAATGTTACTGTTGGCAGTACACACACTGGCAGATGTTCACCGGCCATTCGCTATACCCACACACCCTGCCATCCGATCGCCACATTGTATATCGTGATTCGTCACTCCACACAACGTTTTTCCACTGTTCAGTCGTCCAATTTTTACGTTCCTTGCACGAAGCGAGGCGTCCTTTGGCATTTACGAGCGTGATGTGTGGCTT